>NC_072783.1:22416566-22681468 GCF_022539595.1 Amphiprion ocellaris
GCTTCAGAGTAGAAATGAGATGGAAACCTTCTTGACCCGTGTGGTGAGGTCCTGTACCAAGAGTTTGAGCAGGTTGTGAAGAGTCTGTAGTTCTTTGGTCTGAAAGCACAAGAAGAGTCGACTCATTAAAGGAGAAAACGGGAGATATAGTTGCTTCTTCTGTCGCTCTGTAGTTTCCTTAGACTGAATATCAAGTTTATATTTTAAATGATTTCCCATGTGAGCCCAAGAAGACTTCAATAAACTCCCTCCATCCCCTGGACACAACAGATTTTATTACCATGTTAAATCTTTTTTTTTAAAAATGTTTTTGAGTTTTAATCATAGTTTTAGCATAGTTTTTTCTCTTTGCTTGTTTAGTTTTGTCATCTGTGTGAAAGGTGCTCAACAAATAAAGTTGAATTGATAAACTGAATAATTGACTAACTCATGATTGTGACAACAGAAGTATTTTCATTGTGATTTAAGAGTTTGTTTCATTTTTAAGGTTGGGATTAAAATCTTGACAGAAAAAAAATTAAAGAAACAACTACATTAAAGAAAAAAGCAATTAAATCAAAGGAAAAAACATTTAATACAATAAAACTTTCAAAAAGAAAATTAAATATCAAATACAATTAAATGATATTAAACAGGCAAAATATTTAATTAGATAATTAGAAGATACAAAACATGTCATTATGAAATTAAACAATATTAAACATTAAAGATCAAATATTTTAGATAATTAAACATTTAAAAAATACAATTAAAGAAGAAGAATATTAAACATTAAAAAAATACAAAACATTTAGTTTTAGATTATTAAACCTTTAAAAAGACAAAACATTAAATTAAAAAAATAAATGTTTAATTAGAAAATTAAATCTTAAAGACAATAAAACTTTAAATAGGAATTAAACACAAAAATACAATGAAGCTTTTAAAAAGAAAATTAAACATTAAAAGGTGGTAAAACATTTAAAAAGAAAAACCTTAAAGACTTAATCGAAAAATTAAACGGGGAAAGAAAAGGAAATTTTTCAAACAAGCCGATAAAACATTTGAAAAAACAATTAAACATTAAAAAGACAAAACATTTGGAAATCAAATCAGAGATTAGAAAAGAATAAGAGGAGAGAAAAGAGCAGAACTAAACATTTAAGAAGAATCAAACTAAAGACAAAACATTTGAAAAGACACCAGTTAGACTTTAGAAGATCAAATTAAACAGAAGAGACAATAAAATGATCAAAAGGAGCAAAAACAGATTAAGGTCTTAAAGTGTTTTCTAGTCTGAAATAAAAACATCAAGTTGTTTCTTCAAACATTTCCTCTTTATATGTTCTTGGTTTGATTGTGGACAGATTTACTAAGAACTCATTTAAGAAAACTGCTTTCCAGATAAAGTCTGCTAGTAGTTGAAGGCATTTATCAAACTAATGTTACCTTCTGATCTCCACAAACTTTACTGTTCAGTGAAGAGAATCAAAGTTTGTTCAGGATTTCTAAAAAACCCACAGGTGAAGGTCTGAGAAGAACTCAGATTGATGGTGTAAATGTGAAATCAAGACTCATGGTCACAAGTTTTAAGGCTTCTGTTAACCAGAAAGTTCAAACTAACAGAGAAGTACTGAGAAACTTTTAAGATTTCAGTCCTCAGACTGTCTGAAGGTTCAAACTAACAGAGAAGTACTCAAGAAGTTTTAGGTTTTCAGTCCTCAGACTGTCTGAAGGTTCAAACTAACAGAGAACTACTCAGGAACTTAGAAGATATCAGCCCTTGGACTGTCTGAAAGTTAAATCTAACAGAGAACTACTGTGGGACTGAGAAAATTTCAGCCCTCAGACTGTGTGAAAGCTCAGGTCCTGAGGACTCGGGAGGTGTGGAGGCTTTGGAAAGTCTTGGAACTGAGGGTTCCACCCTCCAGCTCAAGGGCTGAAGTCCAACCTCCTGAGAAAAACGGTCGAGTCGAGACTCGAGTTAAAAAAAAACTCGAAAATGACAAAAAATAGATGATAAATGCGCAAAAAAAAGAAGATTTAGTATCTGAGTGAATAGCTCAGGGGGATAAGAGGAGAGCCTACAGAGCGGAGGGTCGCAGGTTCAAGACCCACCACCGGCTCTTTTCTTTCTTTGTCTTTGTCAGAATTTAGAGAAAATTTAAGAAGTGTCTGGTCTTGAACCGGCGACCTGCAGCTCCATAGGCAAATCCTTAACTCACTGAGCTACAGATCAGATAAAAAGAAATAATTTCGTCGTCCCTTTGACATCGTAGTTTCCGAAGTGACCACATGGGTGGAGCCAAGGCGGAGTCTGGGTGGAGTCAGGGCGGAGAGTAGGCGGGGAGGTGGGTGGCGGCCTCCCCCCTCTACTCCCCCACCTCCCCCCACTGCCCACCACACCTTCCCCCGCCCGACGAGTTCTTCGAGTGTCCACGAGTTCTTCGAGTCTCGACAGGTTTTCCCCGAGTTTCTGGAGTTTCCACCAGGTCGGAGGCAGAACAAGTTGTCATGAAGAGGTGTTGAAGTCGGCCAGGATGGAGTGACTTTTTACAGCGACTAGAAGGAAGACGACTAGAAGAGCAGGTCTTTAACCACCATCCATAAAATCCATGGAGTCAGGTCCAGAGAAATTAAGGGACGTCAACTTTTATCAACCTCCATCCAGATGTTCAACTTGATATCTTTACTTTGACATTTTTAGCACCACAAACCTTTAGTATCACACTTCAATATCATTTATTAGGACTTTAATGGAATCCACCAGCAGATTTAGTTTTTGTTGACAAACTTTATTCTTGTCGTGGGACTGCAGTATTTAAAACTCTTCCTTCTGTTTGACCTCATGTTTATTAGTTTTAGTTTAGAAAGTTATTTTAGTTGTCCATTAGTCTCTTAAAAAACAAATAATAAATTGGATTGGAGGTTTTAATTTCTTACTTTGTCATATTTTAGATATGACAAAAAAAATATAAAGCATCTTGAGACAATTTGACCTGTAATTGGCGTTATATAAATAAAATTGAATTAAAATTGTATGTCTTGTAATGTTGGAGTAATTCAGCCATATATGTTGGAAAACACATTTTCTTTGTCCATTAATCTGTTGATTGTTTTCTCCAGTAATTCATTTATTGTTTTGGTTTATAAAATGTCAAACCCAAATATATTAAGTTTAATGTCATAAAAACCAAAAAGATTTACATTCATGATGCAGGAATCAGGCAGTTTTTCACTTTTTATCTTAGTTTAGTCAGAAAGATAGTTGATAATGTGTGAATTGTTGCAGCTTGTGAGCCGTAGAAGGTTTTAATCTTTGGGGCCGAGTGTCAAAAAACATTTAGAAACCAACATCAACAAAAGACTCAACAAATATTTGAACATCATTTGCATGATAATGTCTAATTAAAGGACATTTATTTCCAGCGTAAATGTGTGATATTCATCCTCTGGAGCTTTCTCTTCACATCGTCTTCCACCTGGACTGGTTTGGTCGGGAGCATGTGCAACAAACATTTGAAAAACTGCACTTTAACATCAATGAATAACACTGAAGTTTAATCTCTACATAAATGAGACTGGATGTGCTGCTCTGTCATCAACTCCTAAGTTTAGGGAAAGTTAAAACAAAAGAAGACAGTTCAGATAAGACGTGAGAATGAGCTAATTTTGAACAAACATCTCAGACTTTCTCAGCTTCAGCAAATCTAGCAAGATATTTTAACAACAAGCAACTCAAGAGATCCAGAAGTTGGAGAGAGTTAGCTTTAGCTGAGCTAAAGAACATGTGGGACGCTAACCTAGCAAACATTTCAGACTTTTCTCTGTGAATTCTGAGAAATAATTTACTATTTAATGACAGAGCTACACATCTTAACTCAGTCTCATGAAAACAGACTCTAATTCAGTGTCATCCATCCATATTAAAGTGCAGTTACCCAAAATGTTTGTTGCATGAGTTCCAACAAAACCTGTCCAGGTAGAAGGCCACTTTGACAAACAGGAAGTGGATGATTCCAAGCAGATTTATAGAAGGGGGAACCGGCCTGTACTAAGTGTGGTCGAGTATAGAGGGGTGTTTTGTGGGTTTTTAAGGCTGATAATGATTATTAGTGAGACATTTGGAGTAGATATTCATTTGCAGTAAATGAAAGTATTTATAATCTTGGAGTTAAACTTACAAGAACACAAACTTTAACAGAAAACTTTGTTGATACGTTTTTGTTTTGTTTACAGATGTTAAGTTAAAGGAGTTTTATTTGTGACGTATAACCAATCAAATCACTCCAGAAGACAGAGCAACCACAGGTAGATAAAGGTTCAGAGCCAAAGTAGCACCATTTTTAAATTGATTTATTCCCGTAAATCGGTAAAAAATAAAATACTGATAATCAGTAAATCAGTCAGCCCAGAATTAATACAATTCTTCAATGTATGTCTCTTTCCTTTGACTTATTTGTACAATATATGCGATGTATATATGCCGTTTTTTCATCCCAAAGGCTATACTATGATGTTTTCTAAGAGACATACGATGCTACTGTGTTCTGGCCCTGGGCCACTGCACTCCTCCTCTGCTGTTTTATGGATTGTACTCAGCTGCATGCCTTCATCCACCAGGCCTCCGTTGACTCGTCCCGCCTGCCGTCTCTGGAGCTGAAGCTGGATTGGAACAGACCAAAGTACAGTCCAATCACGATGCCAGCTGCCTCTCAAAAGGCTCCTTCATCTGGCAGCACTTCTTCTGAGGGGAAGCTGAGCTGGCCCGGCAGAACTTTGGAGATGTGTTCCAGTGGTTGGTGGATCTGTGTGGGGAGATAGAGAGGGACCTTTGAATTGTTCAGAAAGGAAAACAGGGAACCCATTGGTAGGTTTAGTTTAGGGTGCTACTGCGGTATGTTTATGGGTTTTAAGAGGTGAACAGGAAGACGTTTTTTTCGCATTGATTGTCTTTTACTTTGTTCCTGGTTGGAATGCCCATCAATGTCAACATGAAGTTCACTTTTAGTTCTGTTTATTTATTTTTATTTTACTAACACCCATTTGTTTTTAAACCCCTCACATGTTGTGTTGTTGTAAACTTCCTCTTTCAAATAAATACTCGTCTAACCCTCTGGAAACCAGCGTTTGGACTGTTTTTGTGTTGCTCCTCACCTACTTCAGACAGCCGGGACAAAACAACGTTTTGTGGACCAAAGGCTACACAATGATGCTTTTTGAGAGACATGCTATACTATGACGTTTTTTGGACGACATGCTATACAATGACATTTTTAGAGCGACATGCTACACGATGAAGTTTTTTGGACGACATGCTATACTATGACGTTTTTTGAGCCATATGCTATACTATGACGTTTTTTGGGTGACATGCTATACGATGACGTTTTTTGAGCGACATGCTATTCAATGACGTTGTTTGGGCGACATGCTATACTATGACGTTTTTAGAGCCACATGCTATACTATGACGTTTTTTTGGGCAACATGCTATTCAATGACGTTGTTTGGGCGACATGCTATACTATGACGTTTTTAGAGCCACATGCTATACTATGACGTTTTTTTGGGCAACATGCTATTCTATGACGTTGTTTGGGCGACGTGCTATACTATGACGTTTTTAGAGCGACATGCTACACTCTGACATTTTTAGAGCGACATGCTATACGATGTTTTTAGAGCGACATGCTATACTATGATGTTTTTAGAGCGACATGCTACACTGACATTTTTAGAGCGACATGCTATACGATGATGTTTTTTGGGCGACATGCTATACAATGACGTTTTTAGAGCGACATGCTATACGATGACGTTTTTTGGGTGACACGCTAAACTATGACGTTTGTTGAACCAAAGGCTATGACATTTTTAGAGCGACATGCTACATTATGACGTTTTTTGAGCCACATGCTATGACATTTTTTGAGCAACATGCTATACTATGACGTTTTTTGGGCGACATGCTATACTATGAAGTTTTTAAAGCGACATGCTACACGATGACGTTTTTTGGACGACATGCTATACAATGACGTTTGTTGAGCAACATGCTATACTATGACGTTTTTTGAGCCACATGCTATACTATGACATTTTTTGGGTGACATGCTATACTATGACGTTTTTAGAGCGACATGCTACACTCTGACATTTTTAGAGCGACATGCTATACGATGATGTTTTTTGGGCGACATGCTATACAATGACGTTTTTAGAGCGACATGCTATACTATGATGTTTTTAGAGCGACATGCAATACTATGACTTTTTTTTGAGCGACATGCTATACGATGACGTTTTTTGGGTCACACGCTAAACTATGACGTTTGTTGAACCAAAGGCAATGACATTTTTAGAGCGACATGCTATAAAAAGACCTTTGTTGAGCGACATGCTATACTATGATGTTTTTTGAGCCACATGCTATACTATGACGTTTTTTGAGCCACATGCTATACTATGACGTTTTTAGAGCGACATGCTATACTATGACGTTTTTAGAGCGACATGCTACACTCTGACATTTTTAGAGCGACATGCTATACGATGATGTTTTTTGGGCGACATGCTATACAATGACGTTTTTAGAGCGACATGCTATACGATGACGTTTTTTGGGTGACACGCTAAACTATGAAGTTTGTTGAACCAAAGGCTATACTATGACATTTTTAGAGCGACATGCTACATTATGACGTTTTTTGAGCCACATGCTATACTATGACATTTTTTGAGCAACATGCTATACTATGACGTTTTTTGGGCGACATGCTATACTATGAAGTTTTTAAAGCGACATGCTACACAATGACGTTTTTTGGACGACATGATATACAATGACGTTTGTTGAGCGACATGCTATACTATGACGTTTTTTGAGCCACATGCTATACTATGACATTTTTTGGGTGACATGCTATACTATGACATTTTTAGAGCGACATGCTATACGATGATGTTTTTTGGGCGACATGCCATACAATGACGTTTTTAGAGTGACATGCTATACTATGATGTTTTTAGAGCGACATGCAATACTATGACGTTTTTTTGAGCGACATGCTATACGATGACGTTTTTTGGGTGACACGCTAAACTATGACGTTTGTTGAACCAAAGGCAATGACATTTTTAGAGCGACATGCTATACAATGACCTTTGTTGAGCGACATGCTATACTATGACGTTTTTTGAGCCACATGCTATACTATGACGTTTTTTGAGCCACATGCTATACTATGACATTTTTTGGGTGACATGTTATACTATGACGTTTTTGAGCGACATGCTATACTATGGCGTTTTTAGAGCGACATGCTACACTCTGACATTTTTAGAGCGACATGCTATACGATGATGTTTTTAGAGCGACATGCTATACGATGATGTTTTTAGAGCGACATGCTATACTATGACGTTTTTAGAGCGACATGCTACACTCTGACATTTTTAGAGCGACATGCTATACGATGATGTTTTTTGGGCGACATGCTATACAGTGACGTTTTTAGAGCGACATGCTATACGATGACGTTTTTTGGGTGACACCCTAAACTATGAAGTTTGTTGAACCAAAGACTATGACATTTTTAGAGCGACATGCTACATTATGACGTTTTTTGAGCCACATGCTATACTATGACATTTTTTGAGCAACATGCTATACTATGACGTTTTTTGGGCGACATGCTATACTATGAAGTTTTTAAAGCGACATGCTACACGATGACGTTTTTTGGACGACATGCTATACAATGACGTTTGTTGAGCGACATGCTATACTATGACGTTTTTTGAGCCACATGCTATACTATGACATTTTTTGGGTGACATGCTATACTATGACATTTTTAGAGCGACATGCTATACGATGATGTTTTTTGGGCGACATGCCATACAATGACGTTTTTAGAGCGACATGCTATACTATGACGTTTTTTGAGCCACATGCTATACTATGACGTTTTTTGAGCCACATGCTATACTATGACATTTTTTGGGTGACATGTTATACTATGACGTTTTTGAGCGACATGCTATACTATGACGTTTTTAGAGCGACATGCTACACTCTGACATTTTTAGAGCGACATGCTATACGATGATGTTTTTTGGGCGACATGCTATACAATGACGTTTGTTGAGCGACATGCTATACTATGATGTTTTTAGAGCGACATGCTATACTATGACTTTTTTTGAGCGATATGCTATACGATGACGTTTTTTGGACGATATGCTATACAATGACGTTTTTAGAGCGACATGCTACACGATGACGTTTTTTCGACGACATGCTATACAATGACGTTTGTTGAGCCACATGCTATACTATGACGTTTTTGAGCGACATGCTATACTATGACGTTTTTAGAGCGACATGCTACACTATGACGTTTTTAGAGCGACATGCTACACTGACATTTTTAGAGCGACATGCTATACGATGACGTTTGTTGAGCGACATGCTATACTATGATGTTTTTAGAGCGACATGCTATACTATGACTTTTTTTGAGCGATATGGTATACGATGACGTTTTTTGGACGATATGCTATACAATGACGTTTTTAGAGCGACATGCTATACGATGACGTTTTTTGGGTGACACGCTAAACTATGACGTTTGTTGAACCAAAGACTATGACATTTTTAGAGCGACATGCTACATTATGACGTTTTTTGAGCCACATGCTACACTATGACGTTTTTGAGCGACATGCTATACTATGACGTTTTTAGAGCGACATGCTACACTCTGACATTTTTAGAGCGACATGCTATACGATGATGTTTTTTGGGCGACATGCTATACAATGACGTTTGTTGAGCGACATGCTATACTATGATGTTTTTAGAGCGACATGCTATACTATGACTTTTTTTGAGCGATATGCTATACGATGACGTTTTTTGGACGATATGCTATACAATGACGTTTTTAGAGCGACATGCTACACGATGACGTTTTTTCGACGACATGCTATACAATGACGTTTGTTGAGCCACATGCTATACTATGACGTTTTTGAGCGACATGCTATACTATGACGTTTTTAGAGCGACATGCTACACTATGACGTTTTTAGAGCGACATGCTACACTGACATTTTTAGAGCGACATGCTATACGATGACGTTTGTTGAGCGACATGCTATACTATGATGTTTTTAGAGCGACATGCTATACTATGACTTTTTTTGAGCGATATGGTATACGATGACGTTTTTTGGACGATATGCTATACAATGACGTTTTTAGAGCGACATGCTATACGATGACGTTTTTTGGGTGACACGCTAAACTATGACGTTTGTTGAACCAAAGACTATGACATTTTTAGAGCGACATGCTACATTATGACGTTTTTTGAGCCACATGCTATACTATGACATTTTTTGGGCGACATGCTATACTATGAAGTTTTTAAAGCGACATACTACACGATGACGTTTTTTGGACGACATGCTATACAATGACGTTTGTTGAGCGACATGCTATACTATGACGTTTTTTGAGCCACATGCTATACTATGACATTTTTTGGGTGACATGCTATACTATGACGTTTTTTGAGCCACATGCTATACTATGACATTTTTTGGGTGACATGCTATACTATGACGTTTTAGAGGGACATGCTATACTATGCCGTTTTTTGGGTGACACGCTAAACTATGACGTTTGTTGAACCAAAGGCTATACTATGACGTTTTTAGAGCCACATGCTACACGATGAAGTTTTTTGGACGACATGCTATACTATGACGTTTTTTGAGCCATATGCTATACTATGACGTTTTTTGGGTGACATGCTATACGATGACGTTTTTTGAGCGACATGCTATACTATGACGTTTTTTGGGTGACATGCTATACTATGACGTTTTTTGGGTGACATGCTATACTATGACATTTTTTGAGCGATATGCTATACAATGACGTTTTTAGAGAGACATGCTACACGATGACGTTTTTTCGACGACATGCTATACAATGACGTTTGTTGAGCCACATGCTATACTATGACGTTTTTGAGTGACATGCTATACTATGACGTTTTTAGAGCGACATGCTACACTATGACGTTTTTAGAGCGACATGCTACACTGACATTTTTAGAGCGACATGCTATACGATGATGTTTTTTGGGCGACATGCTATACAATGACGTTTGTTGAGCGACATGCTATACTATGATGTTTTTAGAGCGACATGCTATACTATGACTTTTTTTGAGCGATATGGTATACGATGACGTTTTTTGGACGATATGCTATACAATGACGTTTTTAGAGCGACATGCTATACGATGACGTTTTTTGGGTGACACGCTAAACTATGACGTTTGTTGAACCAAAGACTATGACATTTTTAGAGCGACATGCTACCTTATGACGTTTTTTGAGCCACATGCTATACTATGACATTTTTTGGGCGACATGCTATACTATGAAGTTTTTAAAGCGACATGCTACACGATGACGTTTTTTGGACGACATGCTATACAATGACGTTTGTTGAGCGACATGCTATACTATGACGTTTTTTGAGCCACATGCTATACTATGACATTTTTTGGGTGACATGCTATACTATGACGTTTTTTGAGCCACATGCTATACTATGACATTTTTTGGGTGACATGCTATACTATGACGTTTTAGAGGGACATGCTATACTATGCCGTTTTTTGGGTGACATGCTAAACTATGACGTTTGTTGAACCAAAGGCTATACTATGACGTTTTTAGAGCCACATGCTACACGATGAAGTTTTTTGGACAACATGCTATACTATGACGTTTTTTGAGCCATATGCTATACTATGACGTTTTTTGGGTGACATGCTATACGATGACGTTTTTTGAGCGACATGCTATACTATGACGTTTTTTGGGTGACATGCTATACTATGACATTTTTTGAGCGATATGCTATACTATGACGTTTTTTGGGCGACATGCTATACTATGACATTTTGTTGAACGGTATGCTATACTATGACGTTTTTAGAGCGACATGCTAAACTATGATGTTTGTTGGACCAAAGGCTATACTATGATGTTTTTTTGAGCGACATGCTATACTATCACGTTTTTAGAACAAAGGCTATACTATGCCATTTTTTGGGGGACACGCTAAACTGCGACGTTTGTTGAACCAAAGGCTATACTATGACGTTTTTAGAACAAAGGCTATACTATGCCGTTTTTTGGGGGACACGCTAAACTACGACGTTTGTTGAACCAAAGGCTATACTATGACGTTTTTTGAGCGACATGCTATACTATGATGTTTTTTGAACGACATGCTATACAATGACGTTTTTTGAGCGACATGCTATACTATGACATTTTTTGGGCGACATGCTATACTATGAAGTTCTCAGACCAAAGGCTATACAATGACATTTTTTGAACAACGTGCTATACAATCACGTTTTTTGAGCGACATGCTATACTATGCCGTTTTTAGAGTTACATGCTATACTACAACAATTTTAGAGTGACATGCTATACTATGATGTTTTTAGAGCGACATGCTATACCATGATGTTGTCTGGACGACATGCTATGCTATGACGTTTTTTGGACCAAAGGCTGTACTATGACAATTTTAGAGCGACATGCTATACGATGACGTTTTTTGGACCAAAGGCCATACTATAGCGTTTTTAGAGCGACATGCTATACTATGACGTTTTTAGAGCGACATGCTATACTATGACGTTTGTTGGTTGACACTCTATACTATAGGCTTTTTAAATTGACATATTACTATGACTTTTTTTTGTTTTAGTGTTTTTTTGTTGTTTTTTAGCAACATATTATAAGAATTTGAACAGTTTTAAAAATTACTATACTTTTACTTGTGCAATGAAATATTATTCTATGGCATTTTTTAGATGACATATTATACTCTGATGTTTTCTTGAATAACATACTATCTTGACAATATACTGCACTATGACACTTTTTGAACCACATATCATACATGACAATTTTAGGCAACATCCTATCATTTTGCACTTTTTGAACCACATAATAATCTGTTTGGTTTTTTTTTTGCCAAGCTATACTATGAACTACAGGCCATACTATGTTATTCTTGAAAAGTGTACTATACTTTGACATTTTCTGAACTACATCCTATACTATGGCATTAAACACAGAGTGCTTTGGTTACATGTTGATTTATAATCTAGATTTTTTTCTGTTTTGTTTTTTGACGGGGTTACCACAGACCTGACTGTGAACACCGTTGACACCCACCTGAGGGAGACGCTGCCTAAGATCTCAAGGCTGCTTGGTTGTGGTCTTTCTGGTCCTGCTCCAGAACGCCTTCATCAACTACATCTTCTTTTGAAGAGGCCCTCAGATGCCGCAATCTCTGACCTTAAGGAGGAACTGCTACTTTCACTCTGTAACGAGACAGCGGTTATTTTAAAGACCCAGCTCCTGGCGGCTTGGAGTGAAAGTTTAACACCCATCAAAACGGAACTACAGATAGTTACATCTGAGCTGTCGATCAGTATTTCAAACATCAAGTCCGACCCTAAAGCATGCTGTGGGTGAAACAGAAACTTCCCTCTCCACATCACCGACGACATCGTCACACTCCAAAGCAGAGCACCTGTCTGCTGAACTTTTAAAAGTGGACTATAAATGTGAAGAATGTGAGCAACAGCAGACTGTGAGCAGCGGAACAGATGTGATCAGAAAGAAGTCATTTTCTTTTTTCTTTTCTTTTGACTTGATGCTGTTAGATGCAGATGTTGGACCTGATTCTGATCTTTCAGGATAAAAAGCTGCTTTTCCTTCACAGACTTTTCAGGAAATTATTCTCTCAGGTTTTCTCTGCTATTTATATTTTTATTATCTGTGATTATTTCATTATTTCTTTATTGTAAAATAAAGTTTGAGGCATAAAGACTCATTTAGTTATTTTATTCCTGAAATCTTTGACGTAGCAGAACTAAACTTCCATTTTCCTTCTTGTGCTTCTGATACTAGAACTAAACGTATCTTCAACACGAATCATCTGGTTTTAATGAATCAGCAGCAACATCACAACAATAAATGAGACAATTTTCAACAAATTAATGAAACTGGTGTCATTTAAAACTATCAGAGTCTGTTTTAGTGTCAAATTAAAGCTGATTACTGACAACTACAACATTAACGTTACTGTTTTAATCACATTTAAGTTTCCTGAACGTTACATTAATGTCAACCAGCCACAGTTTTGTGAACTTAATGAACCACATTACAGGAACACAACACACTTCAGCTGTTTACATGAAACTCAACACATTAGCTTGATGCTACGTTAGCTTTAATCAGGCTACTACTGTGCAGCTAGCTCGGTTAGCATCGCTAACATTAAAGCTAATATTTACTATGCTAACTTTCTTCTCTGGTCAACACACACTGAAACAAACTCCACCAACATCTGGAGTGCATGGCACACATTATATCTGACACTAAAGTTGCATATAAAGTGCATTAAAAGCGGCACCGATACGAAAATAAACATTTACCTACTGAACTATCAGAGTCCTTTCAGTGTCTGCTGGTAGAATCAGCCGAAGGCAGAAAACTGGTTAAAACAAGCCAACGCGCAGGAAAACTGTCTGTGGAACATGTTCTGCTGCTCCACCGATAAATACACCAACAGTTATTATATCAGAATTAATCCAAACGAGGAGAACAGAGTCTCTGCTTCCTCCTCCATAGGACCTGTCAATCATTCCAGACCGGACTGTCAATCAAGTAGTCCCGCCCCCTGGCTTCGCAAAACTTTAACGCTCTATAAAAAAAAAATCAATATTGATTTATTTTAAGATCGGCCACCTGATCTCTCATTTTGACCATGAAAACTAACGAAAAAAAATGTATATACAGTTTATGCACCGTACTCAGTTTGGCTCTACACTTGCTGATGACCACTTCCGGTCTCAGAAAATGAAAAAACGGACCTTTTTTCGTTTCTGTCTCTTACTGATTTTACTTTCTTGTTATTCTAAATATAAAACAAAAATCAAAGCATTTTTTTAAAAAATCGTATATCCCTTTTTGATCATGAAAAGGAAAAACGCCTTGTATTTCAATTTTGATTTTTGTATTTTAAAACGAAAATCAAATAACCACTTATTTTTTGTTTTTCATTACCCGTTTCAGAACGGAAAATCCAATTACCAGATCCGTACACGGACCCAAAAAATACAAAAAAAGGTGTTTTATGACCTGTATGGCTTTCCATAGATGCAACATGACACAATGCAGGAAATTAGTTTCACAAGAAGAGTCAGAAAAACGTCAGACCTCACTTCATTTTATTGGTTTAAGGAAAAAGATCAAATCATATACATCTAATTAGCAATCAGCACTCATCAATGACTTGCAATAACATTTTTATGTGCTGTTGAGTCATGAATTCTACACAAACACTTTGAGCTTTCATGGATTTTAATAATGAAAGACGAGTAGATTTAAATAGTTTCTTCATATACTTTATTTTCTTTGGAAAGGGGGTATAACCAAGCATTCATATTACATGTTTTATTCTGTATTTGAGCTCACCAGACAGCATACATACAAAACTATGGAGCTTAAAAATGCAGCATTTTCATTTCTACTTTAATGGCATTTGTTTGTCTTCACGAGCCCAAGTTCTCTAGATGCACAGGGGTAAGGCAGCGAGGTACAGGAGCGAAGACGGAGAAAGGAGGGGATGATAATGCTTTGATTGTCTCTGAAAAACGCAACGGAAGTCGTTTTCAGGGCAACTGCGGCATCCGAAACTTTCTCCACCGGTACCATGTTGGGTCAGTTCTTGACGAACCAAACTCTGCAATACATCTCAGGCCGAAAAAGAAGCAAATACAGAAAATACAACAAAGCCATTTAAAAAAAAAAAAAAAAAAAAAAACAAAAACAAAAAACACCTTTTGACCTGGCAAAAATCTAACACCACATCACTACTGAGACTGCACAGCGCCGTGTGCTCTCAGCTCAGTGGGAAAGATGGGGAAAAAAACAAAACCTCAAAACCAGTTCACTATAAACCACTCACTGAGTCTGGCCTGCACTCAAGTGCAACATCAGCTGTTTCTGCGTCTTTCTGCTCAGGATGGTGAGGCTGGTAGAAAACTGTCTCCGCACTACATTCACTCACACACAGCCTCGAGGTATTTATGCCTCTGCAAACACCGGAGACAGATGGAGAAGCAGAAAGGCTAAATACTGACTGCGTCCAGGCTGGGAAGGGTAAGTTCACCCTGCTACTTCTGCTTCCAAAACCTCAACCGAAACACGTTTTAAATACACGATGTCTGTGGAACAGAACCATACGACGAGGGTCAAACCACGTTCCTCACATCCCTGAAACATCACTGCTGAAATACTGTATTACTAAAGAGCCATGTACAGTAAATATATAACGCTTGTTTGGTGGTTCTGTGAGGAACCGATAAGGCATTTAAAGACTGCATTAATTACGTCAAGCCACAGGGAATGTGTTTTTTTTTTAAAGTGGTAAATAAATACAAGTGTGAGGAAAAAAAAGGGGGATAGGGGGTTTTCCATACAAAAAAAAGGCTAAATCAAGTGTGGACGACTGGAAACCTGCAGTCACCAGCTACACTTTAACTGTTTTGGTTCCTACTTCACCTGCTGACTGTGTCCGTTCCCTCCACATCTCCCTGTTGTTCTAAGGCCATTTTCCACATAAAAAAAACACAAAACACCTCACACAGAATTGGAAAGGAGTCTCATCAGTCCGGATTTTGGCAACCCAACGCTGCGTAGGTCGTCCCTCGAGCTCCGCGCTTTGTGGATGATTGTCTGGAGCTTGTTCTGCTAGGGAGGCAGTGCAGGATGGAAACACAAGTGGAGGTGTGTGTGTGTGTGTGAGAGAGGGTGTGTGAGGGGGTCGTGTCACCTCGCAAGGCACCATCATGGAGGTCAAGAAGGCTAAGCAACTGCTACTAAATGCTAATTTTGTATGCTTTTCAAATTGCTCCTTGTTATTTTTTGGGAAAATTATATCCTCTTTTAATAAATTCACCACGTGTGTGCCATTTCAAATAAAAAGCATTTTATCTCAGCTGTAGAGTGTTTTGAAAGAGACTGACAGCATCGTTTTTTCAAACACCGATTAGTCATTTGAACTTTTGCTACTAGTAGATGGTTCAAAAAAGTGTCAAAGTGGAGCAGAACAAAGTATAAGGTGCAGAAAAACCCAAAATGTAACGTCCCCATGTGAGGATGCAACGTCTCAGGATGACCTCTCATGTCAGGTCACCTGGGTTATGCCTGGGGTTGCAAGTAACAGTTATTTTCAGTGTTTGGTCTATAAGATAGTGAAAAGTGCTCATCACCAAAGACTAGAGAAAACAAAATATTCACATTTGAGAAGCTCAAATGAGTTGCTCTAGAATTAACTAATGAATGCTTCTTAATTACTCACTGATCAATTAATTGGCCTTCAACTCTAGTTATGACATAAGGTATAAAACACATATAATACAAAGAAAACCTGACCTAAATGTGCAGCTTGGATGCTGGAATCAACTTGATGTTTTCTGGGTACAAACCTATTGAACTCAGTGGGTTGTGTGAGTTGCTGACAGAGAGCTGTGTGACCTCCATGATGGCTGCCTGAAGCTGCATTATGTCACTTTGATGTCCTTCACACGAGGTGGACGGGGAGAAGCAGAGGTTTGTGTAGAGGGCTGCAGATATGGGCTACAGGAGGTGGAGTCCTGGACCGGGGGGGGGCGTGTCTTCATCTCCTCCTCCTTATAGGACAGTGCTCTCAGTGTCCAGGTCACAGTCTTTGGGAGAAGGCAGGGAGGAGGAGGAGGAAGAAGAGGAGGAGGAAGTCACTGGCTGCTGATCTACAACGAGCTCAGGGACAAATGCTCGACTCATCCCCTTGAAAGACATCGCCGGGTCTAAACAGCAACACACAGGACGGAGGACAGATGAGTGACGGTGAAGATAAACACTGACAGCTATCATTAATGCGTCTTTATGAAGCCGCAACAAAAGAATCTTGAAATAAAAGGAGAGAAATGAGATAACAACTCCGAGGGATCATTATTTCATGCACACAGACGTTCACTACATAAACATCCTGAACAGATAAATACACCATTCATGCCCACATTATATAAACAACGTCCATAATCACTAACATGTGCAGCTCTGTGAGAACAGTTGAAGCTGCTGCAGTGATGCCAGCCAGTCAAACTGTGTCATATTTTCCACAGCTTTAAACAGCAGCAGAGGCTGAGTGGGGAAACAGCGGTGAGGCTGTTCTGAGGTCATGTGACCAGCAGGTGGCGACGTGCAGCCAGAGCTGCAGTGCAACAAGCAGCGAAAGGAGATGGAAGATGGGAAGAAGTCTGTGTGTCTTAGAGGGTGTGTTTTGAATGTTAATCAGTGACATGGCAAAAATATTCATAATATAAACATGCACGTCAGGGTTACGGATGCTGGGTAAAGGAACACTGGCTTTAATACGCCATTAAAAATGAGAAACAAAACATGACGTTTCATTTTTTTTTAAAAACACAATAAAAACTCTGATGGATGGTGAAGGGTTTGAAAATGACTGCATGAGTAAATCCAGTTCTACATATCAAATATGTAAAGAGTTGAGCAATTTTAATTATCAGTTTCAGTATTTTTTTCTTTTTTTTTTTAAGAAAAACTCAAAATTCTCAATTTGCAGTTTGTTATAGGTGGTATTTTCTGGTTTCTTTCCTCCTCCACTAAGACAGTAAACTGAATATGTTTGGGTTGTACACAAAACAAGAAGTTGGAGGACGTCATCTCAGGCTTTGGGAAACACTCATTGACATTCTTCACCATTTTCTGACATTTTATAAACCTACCAATTAATCGATTAATTGAACAAACAATCAACAGATTTTTCCACAATGAAAATAATGACTAGTTGCAGCCGTTGCTACGAATAAATCAGTTTCAAACCCTTATAGTGTCATTGATCATATTACATTGAGTGACTCATGATAAATGAAAGCTTTGATGCCAGACGGCCATGTGACCTTTGGTGACCCTGAATGACTGAAATAACCATTTCTGGCATTTACTGCTCATCAAATTCTGTACTGGATGACTGATGGAAATGTGTGATCACTCCTGCTATGACAATGCACTTTGCCTTAGTACCAGCCAGCGCATCCTAGCTGCTCTTTATTGCCTGTGAGGCTCATAATTGATTTACTTAAGAATTTACTGCCAGTTTGTAAAACCTTGAATGGTCTGGCTACAGTCTATATCAGCGACCTGATAACTGCCTCTGTCTGCTCACTGCAAGGCCATAACTGATGGTTTCTAATTCTCATTTTGCCACCAGGCAAAACTGGCATCATCAAATTGTTCTGTCTTGTTCATATCTTAAGTTCTGGTTGTCAGGTACGTTCATTACAGATTTTTATTGTAAAAAAGTTTGGAGCTTTGTTTTTGAAAATCACTACACTAACGTTCAAAAGCTTGGGGTCACATAGAAATGTCCTTATTTTTGAAAGAAAAGCAGTTTTTCAATGAAGATAACATTAAATGAATCAGAAATACAGTGTAGACATTGTCAATGTGATAAATGACTATTCTAGCTGGAAATGACTGATCTTTAATGTAATATCTCCATAGGGGTACAGAGGAACATTTCCAGCAACCACCACACCTGTGTTCTCATGCTACATTGTGTTAGCTACTGGTGTTGAAAAGCTAATTGATGATTAGAAAACCCTTGAGCAGTTATGTTAGCACATGAATAAAAGTGTGAGTTTTCAAGAAAACATGAAATTGCCTGGGTGACCTCAAACTTTTGAATGGTAGTGTACATAAATAGAGTTTATTATTACTGAATAACTGACTTAATCTGTGTACAGAAAGGTGACAAACCAAAGGAAGCACACAACTTTTTTGTATTTCTTTTTTGTTACTTTCTTTTGTCTTGTTGCTGGTGAGTTTTTTTTTTAACTGTGCTAGTTTGGGAGACTTCTGCTTTGTTTGTTCACCACCTTATTAATCTCTTTGATTTAACGGTGCAGCTGTTGCCCAGCAACTACATCGCGCTCGTGTTGTTTACACCAGGAACCAGCTGATGATGCTAAAACTGGCCTGCATGGTGACCAGAACAACAACAACAACAATAGACATCCCGGCAGCAATTAAAAGAGGACACGCAGAGGAGGAATGAAGCAATGAAGGAGAAGAGCTGAGTTCAGACAACAGGAAGTAAAAACCGATTCTATCATCACTGGGCAACTACATGGATGATTTAACAGCCGTAGAGAAGAACCGAAGGGACTTTCCTGAGCGTACTGTTGTGCTTCACAGAGACATGACTACAGGAATTATTCCGAACCCCATTGTTACCATGCACGGCTCTGAGACGGGTTTGGCAGACAGGAATAAACCCGGGAGTGGTGAGGAAAGAGGCGTAGCGCTCGTTGCTTTTATTAACAACAAATGTTGCCACCCTGCTCCCACGACCGTGACGGAACATTCCTGTAGCCCACATATTGAACTGTTAGCTGTGGGGCTACGTCCACTCCACATACTCACAGAGACTCCACATAGCATCTTGGTTGTTGTTTACGTCCCTCCCTCCGATTACCCAGCAACCACCTGTGATTTCACCCCCTCTGTTACTATGCACCAGCGCTTTCTTTATTTTCTTGTATAATTTGAAGTTTCACAGTCTTGGGCAACTGCTACAAAGCAATGTACCTATTTTCCTGATTCTGTTTGTTCAGTTAGCATGCAAAGCCACCGTGAGTGAAAAAGCCCGGAATATTTAAAAAATATATATATATATTGCTAAAATAAAATGTTTTTTTTCTTGACCACGGTGAATAAATTGGTGTATTGATAAGGGCAGGAAGCATGTGATTTATTACACTGAAGCTTCTGCTACTCTATGGAGACAAAAGCAGCTGGGCAAAAACTCAGAGGTCTGCAGACAGATGAAAAGATTACATCTTAAATAATACATATAATAGAAGACCTTCACGTCTTCCACAGGTTTTTCCATCAGTTGATGATCTACTAATTGTATAATCTCAATCTGTTAGTATCTTAACACTAAGCTGGAAAGCTGTGTTTTGCTGCCTTCTCTGAAATGCTGAATGTCAGAAAAGAAAAAATATTTTGGGGATAAAGCCTCTCTTTGATGCTTCAAGGGCATCTGACTCTAGATGTAACATCATCAGCTGGTGTCTGTATAAAAGTAGTGGCTGGAGATGCTCTTTGAGCTGCATTTTCTTGAAATTCTGAGAAACTATGAACCTCCAGAGGAGTCTAAATTAACCCCTTTGTATTGAACATTTGGAACATTTGTTTATTAATTTTTCCTTTCTTTAATTTGTCACCTGTCTGTATAAGCAAGATATTAATCGCTAACTGGTAGCACTGTGGGCCCTGGAAGTGACTCTCATTTTCTGTCAGACATGTCTATTTTGAGCATTGAACATCAGAAATGGGTTCAGAAATGGGTATGATACTAAAAGCCCATGAAACACAGAGTGACAGTTGTGCATTAGGGCTAAAATAAATGACATCAATGTAGGCAGCAGGCAGAACAAAATGGATTTGGTGATGATTTAGACTCCGAGAGGCAAACAAAAAGTGCAAATGCTACTAGTACAAGTGTTAATTATCAACAAACCTCTCACAAGTGCCTCTTTAACCTGTGGAGGTATTACAATGCAAGACTGTTAGAAATAGAGCACATTAGTAATTAGCAGTTAATATAAACAGTATTATGCATGCACTGAATGACAAATGACTCTCACCCATCATCTTGTATGCAGTGGCACAGATCCCGTTGGTCTCACTGGTCAGTGTGGTGGGCTGTGGAGGTGGTGGGATGTTTGGTCTGTTCCGAGGCTTGGGGACCGGCCGCGGTCGGGGAAGGGAGCCTGACTGGTAGGGAGACGGGGACGGAGGGGCGACGGCATCCTGGCTGGCAGTGGAGGGTGGAGGCGTGTCTGGAGGGGTGGGGGTGCCTGGAGGTGAGGGGTCTGTGCTCTGCTGGTCCCCAGTGGGATGACCGAGCGATGCAGGCTGCATCGGAGGGCTGGCCGGAGTCGGAGGCTCTGGAGGCGGATGGCTGGGCGCCTGGATTGGGGGCTGGTTACTGGAGTGGCGCCTGGGCGTGGCACATGGCTGTGAGGTGGAAGAGGTGGGCGATGTGGGCGAGTGGCTGGACAGGGGTCTGGGGGAGGGGCTGAGGGACTGAGAGGAGCCAGAGGATGAGGTGTGGTTGATGGAATTGCAGGGCTGACTGGGAGGAGGGTTTGTTGGTTTGGGAGGAGCGGGAGCCTGCTTCTTGGTACCTGAAAGTTGATGGTAAATGTTAGAAGAAAAAATATAAAGTGTAGAATGTCTCACATTCACACACATGCAACAAGTGTGAGCTGGCGATGAGAGGTGGGTCTGCAGCTACCACCAAGAGAACAAACAGCAGTTTTCACAGTGGATGAGCTGCAGTCAGGTCAAAAGATTACCAGGAACATTCTTGTCGTTGTCTTTAACATTCACATGGTTGTGCACTGGGAATTAGTCGGACTGTAAGTTCTACAGTAACGTTCTGAGGTGTCTGAGCAAGAACATTCAATGGCATGTGGGTGCTCCAACTATATTGATTATTTCACGTTTTTTGGCCACAACAACAAAATCATTGTCCCCATCTGTCAATTACATTATAGAATTACAATAATAATAATAATAATAAAAATAATGGAAAACATGTGACAATAAATTGACTTCAGCGTTTAATTCAAAAACAGTGATCTTGTCTATGCTACATAGATTTATGAGCTCATAAATGCAGGCATGTGATAAACACTAGCCTAGCATTGTAAGTGATCAAAAAGACTAAGGAATCAATTGTCAGATTTAAATGAAGACAGGATGTGAAATCAGAGTAATTAGGTCGTCGTCATGTCATCAGATCCTCAGCGCATAAAAATGTTTTATTTTTGAGATTCTTCCCAGCTGTACAAGTCCCTTGACTTAATGTCTTATGACTTGAGAGACTGAAAATCTTTACAGAAATATGTCTGTTTGCAATAGATCAAAGTGCACGCCCTACCTCTGCGCATCATATGCGGGCTTGGCCCCATGGATCCAGCCCCGGGGGATCCAGTGCCCAGCTGCCCCGCAGTCTGGCCACCTCCTCCAGAGCCATTCCTCTGGAGTACAGGGGTTGGGGCTACTGTAGAGTCACGTAGCTTTGGGTTGCTTTAGAGGAGATGAAATAAACAAATTCTTTTACAAGTTCAACTGACTGAAAATGTGGGTACTGCTTACACAACAGCATGCAGCTCTTAGTGTTTTCAGTGAAGGTTAGAGCTCATACAGTAGATAGAACATTATTTTAAACAGCTTTACACCGTCATATTCTACAAAGATAAAACTCACAAATAGGAGTCTCATCTAAATTTACCTTCCAAACAGAGTCTGTAGGACAGAAAGAATGCTGAACTGAATAGTATTATTTGTCTCAAAATGAATGTTGTCCTTTCACCAACTAAATCAAAGACACCCTTCAGCCTTTGCATAACAGGCACCAATGTCCAGGCTTTTCAAAGCAGTTTGAGCCAGTTAGTGCGAAGTTCCTGCTGATTCTAGTGATTTGGGGAGGAAGGCAGAGGGATGGGAAGTCGAGAGGCCTTCAGAGTGACTGTTAGCAGAGTGACAGAGTCCATTGTTGTGCTGTTTCTGTGGGATGGCTTCAGAAAAGTCTGCATAGCTGCAACTGGTGGTGGCGTAAGAAAACTTGTGGTTTTGCAAGAGAAACAATAAGCTGAACCAAGTGACCGGAGAAGGGCTGGTGTCTGTGTGATGCCTGTGAGTCATGCATTAATAATCCACAGCACTCTATGAAATTCATCAGACTGACATCTGCTTATAGAGAAGGCACTAATATTTTCCCACAGTACCAAAAGTGAAACCATAAAAGCATGCATGTGTGTCTGTAAGGCATGCTGTGTCATTCCCCACCAGCAGCAGAGATGCCTGGAAGCAGCTCTTACCTGAGCTCCTCTGTGTGCTGGGCTAGAAGCTGCTGAGCAGCTGCCAGAGCAGCCAGACCCTGCGCCAAGCTATGCTGGGAACTGTCAAACCCTGAACCCCCTGGTGGAGCTTGTGGCTGGGGCTGGGGCTCAGCTGAGGGCTGGGGGACCTGCCCGGCCCCATGTCCCTGCCCCTGAGCCTCCACAGGGGGTAAAGGAGGCTGGAAGGCAGGTGAAGTGTGCTGCTTTCTACCTAAGGTGTTACTGCCTCTACGGAGGGTGTGGTCCGAGTGCTTGTTAGGGGTGCTATACAGGGACAGCAGGGAGACAGTAACGGAGAAAAACAGAAAACACCGCAGCTTTGATCAGAAAGTCACTGATTAGACCAGAATCACCAAACCCTAGAGTAACCACAGAGGAGTAAATATATAAAAACAGTGGATCGTATTATAAGGATTATTTAATTTAATAGCAGCAAAAGGACCAGAAAAAAGCAGCTGGATTAAAGCAAAATTACTTCAAAAGCAATTAACTGGAATAAGCAGTGTTTTGGTGTAGACCAAAACAACCTTGGACACGGAGGAAAAAGAGGTTTCTTAGAAGACATGCAGTAATTCCTGGTTAATTACTTGTCTTTGCGCGGCGTATCGTTCTCTGGTCCCACCATACTGCCAGGCCTCTTCCTCTCAATGGTGCCAGAGTCATAATCTAGATGGTTGTTGTGGTTGGATGCAGGTGTGGGCATCACAAACACGCCGGACACATTAAAGTCCACATCTGTAAGAAGAAAGGGTAACTTTTACCAGAGCGTAATCTCTAGTTAACAGTGTCTGGGCTCCATCTTGAAGAAAAAGAGGGAAGAAGAAGGTTATTGCCTTCTTTTTTTTTTTTTTTTTAATTAAACAACATATTAGAAACACTTGCAAACAAAATTATCTCCTTCCTGCAAGTGTCTGTCCAGAGACAGTGAAAGGAGTTTCCTACAGAAGCAGCCGGCAATTAACCAAGCTCCTTATTATTGGGAGGTGACAGCTCTCACTGTCCCATCATCCCTCACTCCAGAGTTGATTATGGCAGCCTGGTGCCAACCACGTAGGCCATCTATCATCATCTCTGTCTCAGACACAGGGACTTAAGGGAGACTGAAGGGAAGTGGTTTTGACTGACCACCCTGACAAACTGTGACAACTGCTTAATGTTTGCAGACTTTAGGAACACATTAAGAGGACGCAACTTTGGTCGATGTAACATGTAGCATCAAAATTAATTTTAAAAAAATGAGTCTGAAAATTTCGTCAGCCTTTCTTCAAATTACCTCACAAATGAATCATTGTTTCAGTTTTTAATCAATCATGTTCTGAAATAGATTTGTGAACAGAAATTTAAAAATGACTCAATATTCCAATTTTCATTTTGTGTTTTGCGCTAGTGGTTGGACTGTACCATTAGGACCCACGGGTAGCAGCTAAGTCAGCCATGAACCCAGTCACACAGTCACATTATGCAGCCTCTATAGCACAACAGACCTTGCAATAATTTATCAGCTATCCTATTTTGGGAGAGTTTACAGACGTATGTGAACATTACTCATAGGCTAGACAGTGTATTGTTATTGTTGTTGTTCAGATTAAACATAGAATTGCAACCTTTAAAGTATGAGTGTGCCTCCCCCCTCCCTTCTGCAACTTAAGAGGGTCTCTAATGACACAAATGTTCATTATCTGTAGTGTGAGCCAATGCATTTATAAATAAATAAACAAATGAAGATAAAGGCAATGTTATTAAAGTAATGTACAATGGTACAATGGCTAATGGTACATCCCGATGACAGACACAAAACAGAGAAATAGAAATCAGAGTTCTTATCTCTGTACAGGTATCAAATTCTGAAGCAACAACCTAAATGTAGACAAATAAAAAAATAAGCTGCAAGGCAACTGTTGTGAGGTAAACAAAAAAAAATGAATAATGAAAGTTGAAAAAACATTTTTCTCTTTAGTGCAATACTTACTATGGCCTTTGTCCAACAATGGTGGTTACAAACAAATTGTATTTATGAAAACATCTTAGAAATAGCCTCTTTTGCCCATAATGTTTCTTAATATGGAGTTATATTTTCATCCAATTTCTATATTTGTACTCGCCTTATTTGATTCCCCCTGTTCAACACTTTACAAGCAGAACTGGAGAATTATATGATGTGTTTTTCTGTTGTAACCTTCAAGCCAACCTCTAGAGTACAAACTATAGACACGGCAGTGATTTTTATCTTGAGCATTGGAAGCTTGATTACTACCGATTTCCTTGTCTTATTAGGCAGTTAATATAATTTTCCTTCCCTATGAGTCCTGCATTTAGGACTATTGACTACAGAGAAGGGAGAGAAGGTCAGAGAGAAAGCAGCAGCTGTAGAAAAAACCTACCCTCAGGAAAGAACCAGTCAGCGTGCTGGATGACAGGCTCCACAATGGCCACCACGTGCACAGAGGTAGCAGCAGCCATCTCAGCCAGACTCCTGGGTGTGCACATATAGATGAGCAGAAATTAGATGCTTCCCAACATAATGACAGCAGACTGAAATAAGCTCAAGTAACAGACTGTCATTTGTAGAAATTCACTTCACCACCTTGGACTAGAATCAGACTTCTCAGAGTCTATGTTTTCAACTGGATTAACATAAAATGTAGATATATTCTTCAATATTATCTCTCTCTCTTGATCCCCTCCTACCCCTCAGTCTTGGCCCAGAGCAGGTTGGGTCCCAGGACGATGGCGATGTTGCTCGGAGTCATTTTGTTCGTCTCGCTGTCCTGAGCCAGTTTGGCTAAAAACTTCACCAGATACCTGCAGAAAAAACACAAGAAGCACAGGTGTAAAAAATTATCTCATACAACAAAGGAAATTAAAGCCATTAAGTAGCCAGACATTGTAGTTTTGAGCAACTAACCTTAAGTTGTTTTTGTTGTTCTTTGGTAGTTTATCACATACAACCCAGAGCGCCTGAAGCCGTTTGTCTGGGTCTGACACACTAGAATGATAGAAAACAATAGATAATTGAAAGTAGAGCGCACTATTGGGCCAGTCTCCAGATGGCTAAACGGCCTCAATCTGTTATCCTGTCATTTTTTTTCAATGCTGTACAGTGATGGATCCATTCAATATCGGTGCATTTCACTTCCAGTGATAATGTTAGAAGCCTTGCCTGGATGCCTGGATCCATTCATCATAATGCTGGTGAGTCATCAGAGGTTCAGGGAGTTCCCTCAGGTAGGACTTCAGTGCTCCTGAAACCACACATACAGACATTCTTCAAGACATTTTAACAGAAACAAATATGTTTTATTACATAATTCAAACTATTTTGTGAATTTTCAGTGTCCATTATTTAACCCTCTGAACCCAAAACCTTGCTAGTGGGGTTGAAAGGTATGCCATTTTTAAAAAATATATATCAAAATTACAGCAACTTTTTTGAAAGTAACTGAATTAATCAGATGTGACATGCAGTTCCATCATGAAAATTAAACAAATCTACAATTATGAGATTTCACCAAAGTCTATCTGCCTCAAATTCAGTAAAATAAATAAATAAAAAATTATGAGCTTCTCAGCACAACTGAAAAGCAGAGTAAGTGAGATGCAACCAACAGTCATATGACAGGAATTCTATTTTATATTGTTTGGCTGAACTGCAGGCTGTGTACTTGAGCAATAAAATGAATGAAGCATGGCTGAAAAAACACACAGAGTAGCAAGTTGTCCAGAGGTTGTTCGAAGATATATTCAGCATGGTGGTATATCTTTCTGAAGTTGATGTGCCGATTAGTATGAAAAACAGAGAGTTTGTAGTGGTTGTAAAAATCTAAGTAGTAAAAAAAATCATTGACATGTCTGCTTGTGGGCACTTGTACATGTTGTACGTGTTGAGTACAGTTTTTTTTTTTCAATTAAAAAAAAACAAATAAATTAAACTTTAAACTCAAAAAAAAATTATGACATTTCTATTTTGTTATGCAGCACAAAAGTGTTTTTTAAGTTCTCTTTATAGAGATGCAGGACATACTGCAGTGACAAAATGAGCCAACAGAGAGTAAAATTTGACAGGAGCAAAACAGACATACCCACAAACTACATTGGGTTCACAGGGTTAAAAAAAAAATTGTCACTGACTACTGACGTTTATAAAAATGTCAACATTTGCTTGATTTTGAATTTTTTTTTTTTTTTTTTTTTTTAAAGTTATAACAGGCCCTGGTTTGGGATGTACCAGCGACAGCGTGGGGGTCAGAGTAGAACTCCTCCAGTTGTGAAGTGGAACAGTCCAGCGCTGCCTTTAGCTTCTTTAGCTTGGATGCCCCTGCTGCAATTCTGAATAGACCCTGACACACACATAGACAAATAAACCACAGTAACATCAACAGCAAACAACTACAAAGACACTTCTAGGCATTTAATTTCCACATAATCAAACAGTCATGCTTTCCCAACACTGAATTACAGATAGGCTCTGTATAAATCCACTACATAAAGTCCCTCTGCCAGCTGCACATAATGAAACCTTAAAGCAGGCAAACAAACACACCCAACAGTCAGAGCACACATTTACTCTCACACACAAACAAAGGCTGTCTTCACACCATAATAACACAGGCTGCACTCACAAGAGAATGAATAGGGCAACAAATAATGTGCTTTGCAGTTAACACTTGCACTCTCTCTACCTCTGTTTTTGCACAAACACGGACACACAAAGAGATCTGATTTATGAACAGGAGACAAGTGCATTCTATTGTATTCTAAATTTACATTTCATAAATCACCACTGTGCCAGAATGGGTGGCCGCTTTTCTGGAAAAGCAATACAGAAGATCAGGAGCTTCCCTTTTTACAGTTTGTCTATCTATCTATCTCCTTGAAAATTCGAATGTTCATGTGAACAAACAAATAAAAGCTTAGTTTCAATTATGTCAATGAGCAGTGGAGCTGCTAATTGCAGCCACAGCTCCTTCTTCTACTTCAATGGTTAAGAGACAGAAAACAAACGAACAGCCAAGTTAGCAAACAAGATTAAAAGTGAGCTCCAAAGCACATGTCTGCAGACATGTACCTCAGCTTAAACCACACCACCCCACCTGGTCAGAGTTATTCATCTTTTCTCTCAGAGAAAAGAAAAAGGACCTAATATTTACTTCTGAGAAACTGGTGCCAGTGGATATGGGGCATTTTTTGTTGGAAAAAAAGAAAACTGTTGTCCTTAATACCATTTCTGATGTGACTCAGGCAGAAATCAAAGACAAAATAATGTATTATTAGTCAGGTTAGTCATGTATATTCATGTCAAATTGCTGCAAGTAATGTTAACTGCTAACCATTAGCTACTGTAGCTAACGTTACATGGTGAACTGAATCATGGGGTATCCCACTGCGGTTATCCAAGGCCAAAACAATCATACTAAAATAATTTTCATGAGCATGTTAAACGTTGTAATGTTGTAACATTACCATTAGCATTAACTTGCTGGCTGGCATAAGCCACTTCATAGCCACATCATAGTAAGCTAGCTTGATATCAAAACAGTATATCAGTAACACAGCTCTCTATTGGGCCGCTGTGTAGCAAAATGGCATGTAATTAATGAAAAAAATATGCTGCATGGCAGAAGAAATGTTGTATTACTGTTACTATATAATTCTGTGACATTACATTATTTTTACACTTACTCTTGAACATATGTAAGATTTTCTTGTATCTCATAGTTGCATTTTAAGTTTTCTCTTTAAGTTTTCTGGTGTAGCCAATTTTATGTTAGTTAATCTCCACGTAGTGCGAATTTACATAATCACTAGGCAAACTTTGAACTTAACAACTGCTGCTGTAAATTTATATAACATATCCTGCATTTCAAGTCATGTGATAGATGTGGTCTTAAAATAAGGCAATGTGGTTACTATTTAAGCCCCATACCACCGCAATAAACCATTGTATGTTTGGTCACACCACCGTTACCCACACAGAATGCACCACTTACTATTTAGAAAATGAAGGCTGGGGTATTCAGGAGACAACAGAACAAAGGACTACACTGCATAATTCATATTAAATCAACAGATGTAGCCTTAAAAGAGTGCAAAAGCATCATTGGCAGCTATTTGAGGCCTGCCAACCCTCTGCTCCCAACATCCACATGACAGTAACTTGAAGCAACCAAGGCACTTCAGTTCACTTTTCCTTCACTCTAGTACTGCACACATAGGAGAAGATGATTCATAGCAATTCAATTTCACTCATACAGCATTTCAGAGCCTCCACTATTCTATCCATACAACAGAATATTAATGTAGAATGCTACAAATGGAGCATATTTCTTCGTATTTCTCCTGTCTAATCTCTCCTTCCCTCCCTGCGTCTCTTTGTCTTCACTCTACCTCTTCCTTCATTCCAGTCTCCAGAAGCATCATGACACAGGCCTCTATTGGCAGGGCAATCTCCCTTCCACTCCTTTTCAGGTGTTCATCCAGCCCCGTGCCAAATGCAGGCTTTTCCGTCCATGAATCTGGAAGCAAAGACAAGAATTATTGGTGAGAAAAAGGGAGAGAGAAAGAGAGAGAGAAGGACACTAGAGCGTAATTTCATTCACTTAGAGTCAAACCTGAAGACACATAACACAAGTGTTGTGATGGAGCTGTTGCAGATTATTTGTATGACCTGTCTGTTACAGTGGTATGCAATAAAAAAAAGGATTCAGTGCAAGCGAGGCCTGTTGCTAGTTTGGATGGCAGATTTCTGGGTCAACAAATCTCCCTCGGGCCATTTTTAAAAATTTTTTTTTAACCAGTCCTCTTTCCCCCTACAGGGTACAGCCAAATAACAACCACATGCTCCGAGCTAGCAGAAGTGACTGTTAAGCCATCTTTCTATGTTTATGAGTGCACGTGTGTGCATGTGCGAGCGTAGAGGGAGGCTGGGAGCACGGGAAAAGTCGGTGGGGGCTGCAGAGCCCAGGTGGGTGTGATGTGGAAGAGGGTGGGGGTGTGTGTGGAGTTCCTGAGTCATCGCCACATGCTGGGAGACCAGGCTCGTCTGGTTTAGACCACATGTGCAGAAAAAACAAGCTCCTTGAACAAGACACAGCTAAAGAGTACAGAGCGAGACAAAAACCTCCTGTGAGGAGACATTCTGTTTGTAAAACACAAAAAGAGATTATTTTTGAAGAGTAAAGCGGTGAAAACAAAAGACTATTCTTTAATATGTGGGTCCAATTTGTGGCCTTTAACAATGACCACAACTGAGGTAACTGAAGTCGACCAGTCAGAAAAACACACCAGATGGATATAACTACAAAGTAGAGTAGCTGGTTTGGTTCTGAAGCCAGCAGGAGATGTGAATGAAAAACTGCTATTTCTCCAAAAACTACTTATCAGGAGACCTCTCAACAAACTTCTCCAGTGTCTAACATGAAATGTTTTTTTTAAAGGGACACCAAAAAACACAGGGATGAAAGTAAAACAGGGGCTGCTGCTCAGAAAAAAAAAGATTAAGAAAAACAGAAATAGCTAACATATGCACTGGACAGTACTTTCTTGTTTGCACACGATGCAGTCAAAAAGTTCAGGGTATGTGTCTATAAAAATCAAAAGCCGTGACTTCAAAGCAGTCTCTTTGTGCTACAATACACTGCTCTCAGTTCTGCTGCAATGCTTGTAACGCTCCTTGGAAGTCCCGTTTTGCAAATATGTCATGCACCATCTTTGATGAGTAAGGAACCTCTTAACCAGGTCAAATCAGTGATTTTTCAATTTTGATTTCATTTTGAGGAATTGGAAGAAGTCCCAGGCAGCCAAATCTTGCAAGTAGGGTGTGGTGGGGAGCAATGTTGGCGTTACTGTTGGCTGGCCACAAAACTGACTGGGCCATGACTGGGCACTAGAGCTCCCAAGCACCATCATACCATAGTTCTCAAGTTATGCTTGCCAAATGTTCCCCTTTAGACACCTCGGGATGTTGCAGTAGAAGTCTACCTTGACAGTGAGACTCTGAAGGCAAATTTGCAGCGTACACCCACATTAATGTTGAAGAAAACAATAAACATGCTCCTAATGCACTTCTGCCCTGATGGGACTTCTCCAGTCTTAGCTCTTCTACTGTGACATCTGTTGTTTCTCATCTTGATGGTAGCCGCAACCCACATATTGTCAGCAGTTATGATCCTCAGCATGAAGATTGCCTCACTTCGGTTTCTAGTCAATGGTGAAAACACAAATTCCCACCTACCAATGGTCATAAAAACATGTGTAGCACAGGTCCACATGGTGTCCTTACAATTACTACATGCAGATGTTGCTCAAGGCTGACCATGACGCTCTCCATGCATGCATACCACAAAAAGTCCCAGGACTTATTGACCACGAAACTTTTGAATAATACTGTATTGCTTTGTGTGCATGTGTGTGTGGTTAAAGGCATGTTGGCATGTATTATACCTTGCTGAGCCTGGATGGTTGGCAAGACACTCTCCAGAACAGTGAGAGACTTTCTGTGGTAATCTGCCTGAGCTTCTAAGAGCTGTAGAAACAGAGAGACATAGATGAGGGGTGAGTAGAAAAGGACAAGCAGCGAAGTACGTGACAGAAAAGCAAATAAAATAGTTGTTCCCCAGTTACTCTGCAGCTGTGAACATTCCCACAGAAAGTCATGCGAAAACATGTTGGGCTTGTTGACACACTGCACTCACCGTTATGAAGTAGTGGGCATAGTCGCCTTCTTTTGAGAAAAAACTGTACATGTCTGCAGCAAGTTGATCCTGTTAGATAAAAACATCAAGTTAATTGAAAAATAATCTTTATGCTAACTTTCTAAATCAAGCCACAATGTGCTTTATACAAATACAGTTGGTAACAAATAAATAAGGTGAAAGGTAGATTTACTGCTAATAACATCTAAATCTCTACTACACAGTGATTCATCAAATTGAAGGATATTTCAGGTGGCATGAGGAAAGGCGTCAGTGGTCGGCTAAGCTTTACGTGAGTCATAAATCCTCCTGCTGTTGGCAGGACTAAGGGAGATTGGGAGGGAGAACTATCGAAGGGGAAGCACAAGGTTCTGCACTTCCTGGACAGAAAAACACATCATGTAGCCGCTACACACTTCAGCTTGCTAATGACTCAGTTCAACAGATGCATCTGCACACGCACTGAGCTGACAAGGCATTTTTAGTCATTTGCATGCGTCAGCAAACTAGCTCAGGGCCCAAGGGTCTTGGAATGTCCAGTTGTTGCTGTGATGATTTTCCTCCCACGTTAATCTCCTAGCCAGACCTATTTTCAGTTTCTTTTCCTCACATGTCTTAGGCCATAAATGACCTTTAGCCTGCCCTTTCTTCAGGGCTCAGCCTAGTTTTTCCTATCAGTCTACGAGGCCAGATGTGAGCAGAAAAAGCATCACATACTATCTTCTCCTATTACAAGCTTTTCATCTGCATCTAATGGCATCGTGGCCTCGCAAAAGTTTTTCTATGACATTGCTGTAATATAATCCTGATAGTATATGAGAGGTAGCATGCCCTGCTATGAATGTGACAGTAAAAAATAAGCAATATGCTACAAAGCTGTGTGTGTCATTTGTATTCATGCTGGTCACCTTGCAAAGCTCCACTTTGTTCATGGCCTCATCCACCTCCTCCTTGAGTAGGTCAGCCTTGGCCGTCAGTGCTTGAGTGTTTGTTCCTGAGATTATTGACTTGGTTGCCTGCAACCATCTGAATTCAGAGAGGCAAGAAATACATATAGAGACAAAGGAACCCAATTTAAAGAGTAGGTGAAAAGTGTAATAGAACTCAATGCTGTACCGGAGTAAAGCATGTTACTCTGCTAGCAGTTACAGTGGTCTTAGAATGAATCTTTGGACAAGAAGTAAAGGCTCAAGTATAAACGAACCTTGCTCTGGCAGAATCATAGTCCAGCACCAGTTTGGCCAACTGTTTCCTCTGCTTCAGGATGTTGGGGATGTCCACCTAGAAGAATGATCAAAAACACACCAAGCTCATCAAGCACTGGAAGGTTTATCAATGAAACAGAGCTTCAAGACATCACTGATACTCTTCCTAGATGACTATTCTAAGACCTTTTCACTGATTAGTTAGTTAGTTTGACAGCATTCACAGAAATGTCTGTAACAGTTTGCAAGTTGGTAGTGTCCGAATTAAACACTTGAAGCATTTACCCTCTTTTGAGTTTTTTTAGCAGGTGAGAAAAATGCATTTTAAGCACAAACCTATCACAGCATGACATGTAAATAGAGATATAGGCTCCTTCTGAAGCAATGTGTCTTTTTTAAAAGACTACCATGACTATTGCAATTAAAAAAGAAAAAAATGCAGAATTAATAGTTTTGAACATAAACATGTCTGACAGCAGTTAATCACACCTGTAAAACACTCAAAAGATCAGAATGCAAATCAAAGTCTGTAATGACAACAAGGAAAGTGTGTCATGACTAGCTAATGTTATGTGTGCTACAATGATTATTCTCCAACCTCACAGAATCACATGAACAAAACTAGACAATATACAACCTACTTTTGAGTTCATAAGGCTTTTACTCAAAACAAATTGAGTTAACTGCTGTTGGATTTTGGGGGACAATACCAACAGGAAGAAAATCTCAGTAGCAATATATTGGTTAAAATTTGTAGATATATGTTAGAATTGTTAAAAAGCAAAAATGATCTGGTCATTGTTTATTAACTTTCCAGCGCTGTGTTTCACAAACCACTTAGCAACTTAGTGTGAAGACACCACTAGACTCCACTATCTGCTCAGCTGTGATTTATACTCTGCTACATGTGCTGCAGACAATGTTGAGAGTTGGAAAAATGGTCGAAGCCAAACTGCAGGACAAACTATGTGATGACACTATTTCTAAGTTACCCGAGGCATCTTTGTCTGCCTTATGTTCTGTAAAAAGGTTTCACATCGACGAATATCTGACTAATATTGATATCTGTGATGGCCAATATATTGGCTGGGCTCTACTCAAAAGCTTTAGTTCATTTGCCATTGCGCAGAATAAACTCAAAAATAAGTTAACTGACCTTTTCCTCTATGAATTAGACCACACAAATCAAGGAACACCAGTGTGACTGCCATTAAGATCCATATGAAAGCATTTAAACATTTTGTTTAGCTACTGTTACGTCCACAAAGTGTAAGGTTTCTGACCTCTGCTAGCTGACTGAGTGGATCCAGAACGTCCTTCTCTATCTGCAGCTCATGTTGCATCAGTTCTGATGCCAGACGATTCTCTGCCTCCCCACAAACTTCCATCATTTTCCTGTTGACACAAACATGAACACAAAGAGAAAACAGTGATAAAATTGAAAATTGTCCTGTTTATGTCTCATTCTCGTAACAGCACTATTACATGAGGATTGTGAAGCGTTCTGCAACCAGTGTGATCGCACATCTTCTTGGCAAGACATAATTTACATAATGGCACAGGCGGACGGCAATCTGTGTTTCTAGCACTTTCACGGTCCCAATCTATACTTGAGAGCAAAACTAGGTCAACGTAATGTCATTATTTCTAGCTGCAAAAAACCAGGAGTATACAGTGGCCTAGTGACAGTTAATCTGTCGTTAATCAGGGCTTGGGACCACAGTTATTCCAGCAATTAAAACTCTACACCTTAAAATACGAAAGGAACCACAGCAAACTAGAAATATACATCAGTGCTTTGCATGTACAAGCAGACCAACTGCCGTACTTTCCCTTCCTTATTATTTCCAGACAGACACATTGCTGCCATGTAGATTTGGAGACATTCACTTTCTAGATCCTCAACTGCAAACAGACTGGTCCTCTTTTGTGCATTTATGTCGGTCACAATGAATAAGCTGACCCTCGTGGAAGGGAACTGCTGAAAGTCCCAGATACAGAAAACAAAACTGGGCAGATTGCTTGCCCTGAATGCATGGCCTCGTATTTCACACACTCTAGGGTGCATCTGCTCCATATAGTAACAGTAACCAAGGTGGAGCAATTGGATGTCTGGTGTGTCAATCAATCATAAACTCACCCTATTAAGGAGTCTTCTCCCAACTGGTTTCCGCCTTCCACCATTGCCTGGGATAGTGCTGTGAGAGGCAGCTTTTTCTGTGGTGTGTATGTGGTGGAGGAACAGATGCAAACAGTGATTAGACTTATAGGCACACAGAAAGTACCAGTTTCTATAAAGAAGAAAGTGTTTCATTTTGAAACCGATGGAAAATTCATCAAGGACTTTCCATTGAAGAAATCAACGGTAAATTCACAGCCAGAAAGCAGAAGAGAGCTTTCCGAGCAAAGGAGGAAAATACAGATGTTAAATGGGATTTAAGATGCAAACTAGGAAAGTGAGAGATCTATCAAATGACAGTGCTGGAGCTTGTTTTCACAGTTACACCGTTTACATTTGTGCAAGAAGAGTGATGTATGCTGAACATCCTGTTTTGACACCGAGGATCCCAAAGGCAAGAGTGTCATGCAGAGTGAATAAAGATGACAGATGCTGGAATGGGAAATGGAGCAAGTGGTGCTGAGGACCAGAGAGGTGGAATAAGTGTTTTTACCTGACCATTTCCTGTATAGAGGCGTGGTACGGACTGTGGTACATTTTTGGGTGGTGTAGGGTAGAAAAAACAAAAGAGAAATCATGGGCTGTACTGTCTAATGCAGACACTTTTAAGGCATTGACACGAAAAACAGTGAGAACTCGACCATGTGTGTGAGGTGATATCAAAAATAAACATCCTGGAACAGCTGATTGATTAGGTTAGCTTGTTTTTAAAGGTATGACAAAGATTTTACAGCAACAAACTTAATGCCTTACATGTCTCTTCTCTGCATCTGCCCCGATGTGTCCCTGCAGACACGACACCATCCTTTTGTGTGTGTTATGGGACACCACGCGCACCAACTCCATGCGCCGTTCGATCTGTGCACAAAACATGACATGCAAGAAAAGATCTTTATCAAATCCACCTGAGAGTATGGTGTAAGAGCTTGTTCACATGTGTATTCTGTTAAAAGTCTTCAATTTGGTTGCACAGCTGTGGCATTTATTTAAATACAAAAGTGTATCCCAACAAAGGAAAATACCACAGTACACTTAGCACAAGGAAACACACATGACCGCAATTACTTAATCAACTTTTGCTTAATCCCATCAACACAATTATCACCAACACAACAGCTTTTTTGCTCTGTTGAAAGCTGATGAGCTCCAGCCCCATGCATTTGATTTGTAGCGGCCTTGTGGGAGTCAGAGGTCACAGTTCAAGCATGATTGATAAGATTTGTCCCTGTGGAACGACGCTGGAATGTTATCTTTGAAACACATGACTCATCGGAAGTGTCTTCATAGCAACGGCCACTGAGCTGTGACCGAGAGCGAGGTGTCCTTTGGCTTTAAAAAGGCCTTTTTGATTACACAGGCTTTCTCCTGTCTACAAGTCGGGCTACACAGATCCACTGTGTGCCTTTAGGCTGACAAGATATAATACTGTCATTGATTGAAGTCACTGCTATTCAGGCTTAAAGACAGAGGCCAACTGAAGCTCTGCAGGATGACTATTCACTGTCCTTGTCATGCCAGGTGTCTGAGTGGGACAGTCAGTGTCAACATTAGGCTGACTGTCACTAATCCATGAATAGAACTGAAGATTGCAAGTTACCGTTCAAACCTACTTAAAAGTCTGGCCAACATCGTTTGACGATGCAGAGAACTGGTTTTTGTTGTTGGCAGCACTTGTGAGAAAGTCAGGTTGCATGTCATTGGTGCACAGGTGTGTCTTCTGTTTGAAAAACACAGTGAGAAAGTAAGAGTCTATAAACGTCTCAGAGGGATAAACATGCACTTATGAGTTGGGACAAACAATATTCCAAATATAAATGGGAACACTAAGGTCTAGAGGGGAACTTCAGCAGAAATGGAGGGAGACAAATGCAGAGGGAGGATCAACCAAATACCAGACAATTGTGTTCCAAAAACAGAATGGAGTCGGAACTCAGGAATTCCACAGCAGATATCCGCCTCCGTACACTGCCCCCCTGCTCTCCTCTCCCTCCCTCTGTTCTCGCATTCTTACGTCATTCCTGACCCATGGTGGCCCCCGGCATTCCCAAAACAGCTGGCTTAAATACAAACTTACCAAACACGCATGTATATACAGACATGCTACATCCATAGCTATAGGTTCTGGAGCACTGCTTATACTCAACCCAGTGAGTACCTGGCACCAGACCATTCAGGGGATTCCCCTCCCTAAGTTCCTGTGTGGGTGTATGGGAACTGTTTGGACTACAAGACAGTATTCTTCTTCCTGTCATTGTAACAAAATGGTAAGGCGCACAATACTCAAAGAATAAAGTATGCAGAGGAGCAAGACAACCTGAGCCAAAAAGTGCTGAAAGGCAGTAGGGTGTGTTTTTCCTCCGGTTATGTGATGAGGTCAATACTTGGTCAATCCCATGACGTGTCATAAGCCAGGGAATCCCAATAATAAGTAGGACAGACTGGCAGAAAAAACACAGAAGGTGGCTGTGTTTGTTTACTGGTTTCTAAGAGAAAGGATGTTAACATGTCTGGACAAGTACTGAAAGAGCAAAAATAACATAATGTGATGCATTAAGGATGGAATCATCCAGTGAGCAACGGATGGCAAACAAAATATCCTTTGTTTGCATTTGGGATATATGACAGAAGTGTTAAAACAGCTGGCTGCTACCTTATAAAATGCCCTCAGCAATTACACTCAGCCAGAAGGGAGTATGCAAGCAGTCAACACTGTATTTCTGGAGTATTTCTGGGGTAGCTCAATGTAAACGGGCTTCTACTGTATACAGAGGAGCAGCAAGGAATGGACAGCTGGTACAAGAATGCTGGGTGGCTCTTTGTCACGCTAGCGGACCATATACAAGAAGGGCTTCAGATGGCTAGGCTTGGAAAAAGCCACAGTCCAAAGACCCAAACCTTAAGATCAAATGACAACGCTGTCATCAATGGCAGTTTTATAGAAATGGTTAGCTCAAACAGCTGACATGAAATGATGAGCTAAGCATAGCAGAGTGTCAGATGGTACGCCCAACGGTTCCTATTTATGCTAACTTTCAATTCTTTACAGGACTTTAAAGATGCTAGTAAAACCATCTGTCTGTTGCTGTGGAAGATACAGGGGGACTGAAAATCATCCGGGAAAATAATAGAAGACCAGAAGTGAGAGGCTGACCAAAAGTATGTGCAACTGGGACTCAGTGATAAAACAACAGCAATATGTACCAGTGATAGTCACTTCATTAGCAGCAATAAGGAAATACATTTGATGGGATGTTCTAGCAGTAGCTTAATAGTTTCACTTTAGGTGCAAACTGCTATTAAGGACATAACAAAGATGCACACTTTGGTTGCATGAAGGCATCTCAAGTTTGCACCGTCTCCGGCTCATAATGATGGAGCCCTTTCATCCTAAGTTGCTCTCCAACTCAACTGGGCCACTAGCCATACTGGCACACGCCAGTGTGACAAGATGGAATTTACAGCTTAAACACAAAAGCAACCTGTGTCCTCGACTACCTTATCTAGGAAAAGTACACCTGGCAGCCTGCTTCAAAGCCAGGAGGATGGTGCAGAATCCTGTCCGGTGATACCTGGTCCAGGCCAGCCACTCAGAAACACAACCTCAGTGTTTTGTGGCATTTTGTTTGCCTGTTGTGCATGTCTGGGTTGTACTTGCTTTGTTTATTTATTATGCATTAGGCTGAGATGATTCCTTTATCCTTTACTTTAGTTATATGTGTAAATGTATTTGATCTTGTGTGTTTTAAATGTGTTAATAACATTATTATGAGTGTAATATCGTAAAATTTAGAGTAAAGGTGGATAAAACCAAATAACACTTACTTTAAACTGGACTTAGTTAAAAATTAGGCCATCAACATTCATCGTTTTCCACAGAAATTAAGTATTGTATTATACATTTTTCAGTTCTAGTACTCAGCCATTACTGAAACTCAGACAAAATAAATCTCAGATGGTACTTCCAAAAATCCTTTTAGACGCTCACCATCGATTCTTTGCAAGAAGCCAGTAAAAACTGTAGTTGTAGAGGATATATGGACCATTAAAATCATTCTGCGAAATTACAGACTATCACCAATTATAGAAAAAAGTGGTGAAGCTGGTCGAAAATATGAACACAAATACAACTAAATGTCTTCAGCCAAAATAGCTCTAATATATCACTGTAGAAAAATTCCAGTGATTTCCATCTCCCTGTGACTCACTCCTTTTTACTCTACCAGACAGCAGTGTTCCTATGAAGTGAGAGACGGATCCCAAAGAGGCACAGGGTCCGATTTCCAGACAGAGGCAGAACAATTGTGTCTTTGAGAAGCAGTCATAGTCAACGGTCAGAAAAAAAACACAACATCCTCTCTTCAGTGAAAAGCACTCCAAGCAGTTAGTCACCACTGTTAACTTGTCTACTCGCATTACAGCAAATCAAGCCTGTTAAATCTAACTCTGATGTTATAGCGATCACTCAAATGTGCTTTTTTTACGCACAGATACGGCTCATTCACACCTTTTATTTGATGGAGGAATGCATTAAAGATGGTGTTTGTGTAGATACTGGTTCTAAAAGGAGGTAGAAAGAGGAGGAATGACAATAAACTGTGTTGGGGATTGTGTCTGCTCTCAAGGAGTCATGCAAAGGCAGCTGAATTTGTTTGAACATTTATGACACCTCCCATTCACACACAATGACAATTCTCCTTGATGGAATGTCTTTGCTGAGCAGCCAATATTCAGTCCCAATCCCACCTGTTGTCTGCCTCAGATGGCCTCCAGGGCTGGAGGCTGTTTTCACCGAGGAAATCCCTGCACCAGCAGCTTTCACACACATGCACTGACTTATATACCACTCATCCACAACTACACTGACCTCTGTGCAGACTGTTAAACCTGCAGCAGACAAACATTGCACAAGCATCACAGAAGTGCTCCAGAACTGTTGGTCAGCAACAGTACCATAAGTCTGCAGATGTTATTTAAAGCAAGTGCTGCTCCAGCTGTATGCACATCAGACAGTCAGAGAAGAGGATCTAATAAGTGATATCAGCTGCTCTTTAGCTGGCATGAAAACGTGCATATTTTTTGGCTTTGTCAGTACAAGGTCCAGCTGCTCTTGCATAGTTTTTTAAAATCCTTCTGCATCCAATATCGGCCTGTCACAGTGTAGAAAAGAAAACGCAAAGGCATGGCAAATTAATTTCCAAAAAAAGAAAAAAATTCTAACAAAAAAGCCTTTATGATACAAGTACATTATAAAATTGCCGCATTAACCAGTAATGGAGAAGTAAATAAATGATTGTAATCAGCTGCAGAAGCTGCAGCGTTTAAGACAATAATACAATTAACTGTAAACTATACCAAGCCTTATCAATGATAATATAGCTAGAAATAATAGAAATAAAGGGAGCTAATAAATGAGTTTACACTACTAGACAACAGTATAAAAATTTTAATGGTACATAACAAGGCACAACCTCTTTCTAACTGTGAGAGTAGGTGAACATAGGTTGTGGACCTATATAAACTTGTTTGATTATGCAATAGTTGAAGAGAAACTTAGCATTGTTATTGGTATTTGTATTATGTGTAATAAAATAAAACTGACACCTCGTCTGATGATTGTTGTCACATTTCTAATACTTGGGCAATTACACCAACATTTTTTAAACAGGACTAACCAGAATGACAAGCACTAATAGTGGCAAGCACTAATTTGAGTAATTTGAGGTATGAATGTTTTGCAACATCCTCTTTAAAAGGCGACGTGACTTAAAAATAATGTAAGCAATGGACTCGCCTTCTTTTCATTGATCATAATAGGACTGTCATATCCTTTTTCATTCCATGATTATCATGGCCATAAGAATTCTAGATTAATTAAATGGATTAATTAAATGGCAACATAATATGTACAGAAACTGTGCGTTTTGTCTCTTTTTTTGGCAAATGAATTACACTCAAATTATGTGTGTTGGGAGGCAAAATTCTGTAAACATATTTGCACAAAGGCATACAAAAGGAGCGATTATAATTAGTGGATAGTGAAAAAGCAGCCAGATGAACTGATAAGAAAGGCCAAACATCAATACAATGTCAACTCAAACCAAAACCCATATTGGTGTCAACCAGATAGTTAGTGACACTGGACTACTTATGATATTATGATATGTGTATTACTGTGTGTATTATGTAATATTAATATGCTATCAGTCTTCCATTTTTTAAATATCACAGTTATCATCACAACTCTTATTTCATGGTAGCTATAAATTGTAATGTGGAATAATTGTTTTGTGTTTCTGTCTTTTTATGAACTTCACCCCAGTGGAGGGCTTGGCTCAGTACACAGTGCATTTTAAAGTTTTTCTGACTGCTTTCTGTGGAGCATGTAAAAGAAGCTGATTTCACTCAGAAGGGAAAAAACTGGTCCATGTAACTGCAGCCGGATGCAGTCATGTTAGGAGCTGGTCAGAGCTCAGCAGAGTCTGACTAATCATTTACCTGCAGGAGGTCATCGCTGAGGACTTCTGTTTTCTCTGCTCTGTGGGTGAGAAAAAACAACACAGAGCATACAGATTAGCATTGACAGACAGTAATGCCAGATATGTGGTTTAAAAAAACTGTGCAGTCACTTTAAATATATCTGTCACACAAATGACAATAGTCATGAAAGACTGGTTTCCATGCTTAGCCTAAAAACTAAAACAGTTTCCTGGGCATCCGTGGGAATGTTTGAAGACTGGGTGGGTCTCTTTAGTTTGTTGCCACGGCTCAATCAGCAAAGGAACAGGTTGGTATGCTGAAGCAAAACATACTGCTCAACGGCCCGCACTGCTGCATCTGCATGAAGACCTTCTATACCATGGTGATATTATTTAAAAGTCATGAACTTTGAAAAGCTTCAATTAGAATAATCTGTTAAGATAAAAAGAAAACTGTTTGTTGTTTCTGCAAGCTTTGATTTCCTTAAGCTGCAGCTTGTCGGGCTCATGGTGTTGTGCACAGACCAGCCATACAGCCCTGCTACGCCTGAGCCTATTAATAGTAAACTAATAGTTGGACTTGAAGAGGTCAGACAGATTAGATTCACTTAAAGGGAGAAGGCTGGGAAACACAGGCTAAACTCACTCTGCTTATCAGCACCTTCACACAGCCTGGTGGCTTCTGTCAAAGCATCACTGACTAAAATTAAGCTGTACTTGCAGTTCATTTAGGAAACTATCAATGCCTAGATTGGGGTTTGCTTGCTTAACACCTGCTTTTGATGCATATATGCATGGTAATATGAGAATGTCTAGGCATGCATACATGACATTGCGTACAGCAAGAAGACATGACATACAAGTGGTCTATTGTGAACTGTGAATTCCGTCTTTCTCTCAGACTACTTCACTGTCATACTTTCTGTCCCTTTACTGCTATACAACATGAAGACTGTGCAGGTATTGTGCCGAACTAATGTGCAAACTTTTCCAAGTGTAAGCTCACTCCTCTAATTGAAGGGACCTGTAGACAGTCGCTTGCCTGCATTTTGGGTAACCGGAGCTTTAAATGCAGCCTGGGCCCTCCTCCAAAAACTGCTCTCTATGAACTATAGTAACCTCATCACAGCTGCTTTCAATTACAACACAGAGGCAGAAAGCAGGGAGAAACAGAGAGACACTGACAGAGAAGGCACCATAGTTTGGGGGTCAGAAGGAAGGGGGGGTTAAAGACTCCAAAAAGTGCCAAAGCAGAATCATCTAGAGACTTGAGATGAATGGAAAGATTTTCCTTGGAGGAGATCCATATTCAAGCTGGTGAGGTAGCACATCTTCTAACCCACAGAAACCTACAGACAAGACTTCCAGTTTGCTGTGGAAGAAACGTGAGCCACGCAAGCCATACAAAGTGTGATTATAAAGCCACAGTATGGAATCCTTGTTCTGGTGGAGTCAACATGCTTGAGAGCTCTTGATGTGGTCTTGATCATAAAAACCAATGTAATAATCAAGTAAACTTTCATGAATACACTTCTATAGCTCTTACCCTTGTGCAGTTTCACCATTCACAACGTATTTGCTAGGTGACATGATGTTTAGATGGACTGGAAGATATTGCAGGATAAATGCAATGAGGAAAATACCAAAATAATGAGGTAATGCAGAAAATGGATGTAACATTGTTCAGATGTGTCTCATTTCCACAGCAGCTCCACAGACTTTCTGTATTTTTACACTGTAACATGCACTTGAAGGCGTTTTGCTGTCACAGCAAAAAAGATGTTTTTCCCACCACCAGCATCCATGCACTTTAGACACACCACTTTGCATCTGGTCCACTTAATGGGCTTTGTGGCTCATGAGCTGAATCAAATCAAAACACCATAGGAACCCAGACTAAACTGTATACACGCCAAGAGTAATACAAAAGCTTCACTGGTAGCTCGGCTGTTAATTGAGTTCTGCTTACCCATGTCAAAGTGAACAAGGACACCTGGTGATGTGTTTATGTGCCATTGCAAATATTGTCCTAACCTGGTTGTAATTGAATGATGAGAAGAAAACGTGAAGACGCTCATGTTAAAGCGCCGATAAGAGCAACATTTATGTAACCAACCCTAAAATGCCCTGTGTCATAGAGGTAAAAAACAAACTGCGTGCAGCCTAGTCAGAGGACAAATAACAAACAAAACAACAATTGTTTTGCCAACATCAGCTGACCTAGAGCGAACAGAGCTGACCCCCATCGTGCCTCACTGAAGCAACAGCCTTTGGAGAAAGTGTGTCACTGTGTGCTGCATGTGACTTCTTAACAACAAGAGATCCTCGCTGCACAGCCGTGGCCGCTAGTTCAGAATGGTAACCATGGCAATCTACTATGAAAGTGGAAAGGGAGTAAGTGATTACTGAAGCCGTGAGCACAATAGAGCGGCTGTTACTAGCCACTCAACACAATCAGCGAGCTGCGGAGTAGGAAGGGTCTGCATCTTACGGCTGCAACAGTTGGCAGCTTAAAGCATAAGGTAATGGATACTGGACCCAGATGAAAGGAGCAGGGAGGATAATGGAGTGACTCAGCCCATACAACGAACTTGATGTAGCTGATTATGTGAGTTGTTAAGCTAACATTAGATCTGGGCAAGAGAGAACATAACACGGGGGTGAAAACTGGAGGACTTCTCTCCACTGTGTAAACAGACAGCCCCATGACGAAGCAGGATCCTTCTTACTCACAGATATTTATATCCAAATGTTCGAACAAATAATAATTGCATGATTGAACAACAGTTTAGCGTACGGCCGTGTTTAGGGCTGCAACAAACATTATAGTATAACAACTAACAATATTGATTATTACTTAGTTGGTCTCCCAAATGTAAAGAACTTGTAAAAATGTCTATTTTTGTTTCCAAAATCATCTTTAAATTGTTTGTTTTGTCCAAGCTGCATCCTACAGGTCTGAAAAATATAAGATGTGCCAAAGACTGCAGTTCCGTGAATGACCACTTGAGGCTCCAAAAGGATGTCAATCCCATAGTCCCCCATGTAAAAATGTCCAACTTTATTGCAAAAATACATGTTTATAGCCTGGTGGAAACACTTTTACTCATTACAGCTAATTTACGCATTCATGAAAACTGTGCAAGGGGTGCATTTTTATATAACTCACCCGTTTAAATTGTATTGGGGCGTAAAGCCCTGCATCGTTGTTTACATGGCTATTTTGACAATCAAGGCCCGCTTCAGCTTCACTCCCACTCATCCTCTTTGGCGATTTCTGGTTTAGCCGTGAGTTAGGCGGAGTCAGTAAGGTCCTAGTCTGACTCAATGAATGTAGACTGTGGGTCTAAGGCCAGTGTTATACTTTCTGCATTCAGAAAACGTGATTTCAATTTTGTGATCAACCCAAGTCCATGTAAATACAAGCAGATTCCTCCAGCATTCTCCTCCACTTCCACTATCTACATGTTACTATTTTCAAAATCCCCTTCACCACAGAAAACGACAACATACTCAGAAAGCAAGTTTTGACAAAGACTGAGATTAGGCAATAAAACAGACGGCTTGGTATATTAAGTGAAATAGAGGAGTCTTTTAGATTGAATTGCTGTCTGAGAAGATAACGAATTGAAAATGGAATGAAATTACTTATCTGGAACCTATAAGTGAGCACATCTTTCAGTCAATTAGTCATTTTAATGGCAGTGCTTGCCTCCCTGCTTGCAAATGCTCCACCAAAACTACTTCCCCAACACTATTTTAAAGGAGGTAGTGTTGTCGCAGCCTAGGCTTACACCGCCCAAGACAACTGTGATTGTTTTTCCCCTATAACAGAATGATAGTACGGTACAGCCAGACCATTCTGCAGAGCAAACACAGCAATGTGGAGATAGCACTGGATATGCAAGTCCAGGCACTGCCAAGATGACAACAGCTGAAGCCAACACAGAAAGCTTTAAAACTCTTCTTCAGGAAACCTACAGGTGCCGTCACAAAGCGTTGGTCCACTTTTATATACAGTGAGCAGTTTTGTCATTTCAAAAGTCAAATGAAACGTGTTTATTGTCCGATAAACTGAAAGTTTTCTAAATGAGGATTTTAAACTAAATGTTCCAAACAGTAAGTAGTTTTCTCAGCTGAGACAAATTATGGTAATCATTACTGATTAAATTATCCTCATTCTGTCATGCCGCTGACATTTTCCATCTTTGCAATTTATAACTTGGATTAAAGCAGAAATTACAAACAACAGTGTAGCCTGCAATTTATCACAAGCACTACCGTATACTGTAGGCAACCCAGCTGACACACCTCACTGTTCTTGCAGCACCAGCCTATGAGCCATAGGGGAACCCCCAGAGTCACCTAACCTTGTTAATTCAACAGTGACATTTTTAAGATCCCTGTCGGGGGGGGGGGGGCGTCTTTTCAACTCGAGCACCTCTCATGTCGATCAAGGACTTTCAAATACAATGGATCTGCATGAAATTGCATAACAGCTCTGTTGATAGGCACGGCATCAAAAAGGATTATATAATATCACTGTTTATAATGTCAGGGAATTAACAACGAGGGGGTAGAAAAGCCTCTGATGAAAACAGTGTACATTCTGTGTCAGCAGTCCAGGGGATGAAATTCAAAGCATTTGTGATTATGTTTATCCCACTCTCTGAAATACCGAGAGACAGATCGCTGAGGCACTAGTTATTGAATCAAGAATTTGTGATAACCTCATCACTGTACTGACTGACTGACTGACATTACTCAGGTGAGGCACAAAATCTCCCTCAGCAACCAAGATAACATGCATCAGGGTTTCCCAAAGAATATTAAATTACGTGAGGTGGCAAGTGATGGGAGGGTTGTGACTACGTTCCTTAACTTTAAAAGGAAGTAACAGCTCAAGCATGCGTCCCCAGAGATATGGGTTTTAGTGGTTCATCTGTGTGTGTCTCAAGGATTTAAGGCCTTGTCCCTCACTTAACAGGACCCTTTGCCTTTGAACTGCCCCTTATTGGCAGCCTCTATGTGCACTCCTTCAATCAAGTTCCTTCCTCAGCCACTGAAATACTTATCTAAGGTTGATTTCCTGACAATCAGAGGTAATGTCGCTCTCACAAAAATAACAAGAGAAGGCAAAACCTAATTCTGATCTCATCCAGGGTCTGTGCAGCATGATTGTTTATTTCTATGCAGTTAGTGGTAGTAGCCTATAATAAACTACCCATATGTTATCTCCTTTAAAGGTGTTACTATCAGACTACATTAGCCTGCCGCAAACACAGATAGATACAGGGCCAGAGAGTTCATATATGGCAAACTAGAATAACCTTGTACAAAGAGATAAAAAAAAAAAAAAAATCCTTTCCTGGCTTGAATCACATGCTGTTTTTCCATGCACCTCAGTTTCACTCTCTCACTCTACATCAGTTTTCCCAGCTCTCCCTCTCTCTCCTCTCTAGAAAGCACTAGCATGTCTCTGGGAGGCTGTTTCCTGTTTGTAGAAGAAGAAGGAGAGATTTCCTCAGAGCGGCTGCTTGCTGGACACAGTGTTCTGCCTTCGCACAATCACAGGAACCCAGGGGGCAGCGGAGAGGGCCTTGTTGCACTCCAAACTTTTTGCAGACACACAAGCAGCCACAAACTTAATGAACAAAACACAGTGTGCTTGCTCACTCTAAATCCAACCACTAACAGATCACTCATTCAGATGGGCATGTATATGAGTGCACGAGGGATTAACCCTGCTTGTGCATGCACACACACATATCCAAAGGTCTGTTTTCTGCATTACACTCCTTCCAGTTTTAATTTACTGCTGGTACAGTGCAGAGAGGAAATTATGAGTATTCCAGCTGCCCTCCTTCTACTGGTATTGAGTTTTGGCTGCAGCAACATTATTGGAGCAGATTCTCTCAGCAGACCTTGATGATAGTGTTACCATCAAATAAACACTGAACGGATGGCAACATGGCAATTAATCAGTCTAATTCTCCTAACGTCTGTCAGCTTCTAATAGTTTGTCTGCCTATGTGTGATTAGTTTCATTTTCTGTTAATTTATTGCTTTTCAGTTAGTCCGTTTATCAATAAGTATATAATACGGAAAACATAATAAGTAATGCTTTGACTCCAAAGTAACCTCTAACAATGAGTATTCCTCGAAAAATAGTTCATGGAAAACACCACACTGTAATGAAAAACATATAATGTTTGATTACTTGTTTGTTCTGCATTATGTGTTTCTTTTGGATTATACCAAGGGCAGAAACAGGGAAGATTTGTACACAAGGATACAATACCTGAGGTGATTATTTACTTATCAGACTGGCAAAATTATGTGGAACAAGAAAGCACAACTACAACTGAAATAATTACCTTTGATTATTTAACTGTTCATGTGCCAACAAAAACATGCCAAGTTTGGACTTGAATTTTTCACTATTTCTGATATATCAAAGATATTTGATGATTAATCAGTGGAAATTGTAATTGTACCTGTCCCCTCTACCTTAAAAAAAAATCACTAACAATGGAAACGTTGCATAATCCTTAGATATGAAGGAGAAATTTACATAAGTTAGAGTTCCTGGCTTGTCACTGACTTTATCTGGCACCATCCGGTACTAGATACACGTCCACCTGAGGTGCCAAACATAATTGACCTTTACATAAATATGCCAACATCCACAAAATACACACACCTCTGCCACTCATCATGACCTTCTATAATGAAAAGATCCTTTACCTGTCCCACCCTCATGCTCTCACAAAGCCTGCCTGAAGCCATCACTACTTCAGATATCCAGTTACACAGAGACACTGGGAGTCATCACATAGCAACATGACAGCACTAGCTGAGAGGTGGATTCAGCAAAATATGTTATCTTTGCTTGGATTAATTCTTTTCCTAAAAGTGCCCATTAGCTCAGACAATGCTGCTTCAACTTCAGAGGGGGATGAAGTGAAAGCAGGCAGGTACATCCATCACTGTATCTCATTAATCAAGTTTATATACATTAACTTTGATGCGTGTCTGAAGCTAAGTGTCTTGTGTTTCACAAATGGACTTTCTACTACTTTATCAGCACTTTATTCCAACGTTGCTGCAGTGTAGAGAGAATAACAGCTCATGCACTGCTTCAGCACATTTCTCCTGTCTCACTGTCATCTTGTCCCATCAAGATAATGTCTGAATTCAGCTGCACAGGAGCAAGTAAGAACAGATATGGGCTGGGCAGCAGAGACACGTCAACATATTGTCAGAATTAGATATAAGTTACAGGCTTTAAAACTCATCAGTGTCATATTATTTGTTCAGTTAGGAAACTAGCATTTTGGTGGTTTTCTCCCCATCTGTAGGTCACATAATTCACTGTCTGGTCTGCACACTCAGTGTTTAAATCCTCATTCTGCATCAGCACTTGTAAAAGAAGACTCTTGCAAATATATATATATATATATATATATATATATATATATATATATATATATATATATATATATATATATATATAAAACCGCTTCTTCCCAATTCAGGTTTCACTATGAGTCTTTAGAGTCCCATGTCTTTTAGCTTGACTGTCAACCATTAAGAGCAAATGATTCATTCATCACAGACTGTCCTCCTTGACACAGCTCATGTGATTTTTTTTTTTTTTTTTTTTTTTTTTTTTACGTTTCATCGCCACAACCGCAAGACAGTGTTAGAATAGTGAATGATTAGAAGTGAAATTATATCCACAAGCATTGGAAGACAGGTCAAAAGACCAAAACAGAGTGCGTTTGCTACTTTGCTAATGAGCTCTCAGTGAGCAAACAGACTTCGGTACTTGCCTGCCAACTGTCTGATTGGCGAGCTGCTTCATCCGATTGAACTGCTTCTTCATTTTCGCTCCTTTGCCAGTCGAGTCTTCGGAAGTTACGCTTCAAAACCGGCCTTTGGTTTGTCATGAAGTTCAACGGGCCTCTCCCAAATTTCCAAGCTGTCGCTATGACAGGGAAAAACAAGCGAGAGCCATTGAGCCCAAAGCCAATTAAAAATAGTTTGTAGCCTCGCTAGCCTGTAAGCTAGCCGTCCCCAAGTGGAGCTTCTAGAGGAAAGTTTCCGTTGGGGGCGACGGCATGATCCGCGAACCTCCTTTTCTGTCTGTTCACCAACATTAAAGTGTCCCAGTGAGCCTCGGGTAACTTTCACCGGCTTCTCATGGCTCGTCTCGGCGGCTGCGTTGACCGTTAGCCGGCGAGCTAACGAGCTGGATAATCCGTCGGCCGCTTTCTCCCGGAGCAGAACGGGGCAGGGGGGCGAGTGTACAGCCGCAGCTCACCTCTGCAGACACACACACACAGACACAGACAGACAGACAGGGAGGACCGACGGAGCACCGCTGCTTCTGCCAGCCTCCACCACCTCCTCCTGACAGCACTCACATACTGCACTCACGGACAAAATGCTGAGACAAATCTCAAAGAGGATTTTACACCTGTAGGATATCTGGAGAAAACACCTTTTACTGTATTAAAAAAGTTGCTTTTTCGCAGGTGCGTAGACTATAGGGGACTCAGGGGGACATGTGCGCCTCAGTATTTAAAACGTGATCATAACCTCCAATGAAAACAAGGAAGAAGTCTATCTATCTATCTATCTATCTATCTATCTATCTATCTATCTATCTATCTATCTATCTATCTATCTATCTATCTATCTATCTATCTATCTATCTATCTATCTATCTATCTATCTATCTATGTATGTCTGGAACAGGTGCTCAATAGCTGTGGAAGTAAAAATCAGTCATGAGCTCGCAGGTTATCATTTATTATCTACGTGTTAATTTTATGTACAGGTACCCTTGCTGCTGTGGTACTATTATTGTTAATAGAATAACCATCTGGTAGCTCAGCACAATTCTTGAAGCGCATAACAGTCGAATGGTCTGAGATCAACCAGAAAAGACATGTTTACACTCCCAAAGAGGTTTTGGTTTTTAGGGAAGAAGGAATCAGTGGTTGTTATATGGTATGGAAACTGATAACGGTTGTATTTCTATGCATGCATACCGAGCAGTTAAAAGGAATTTCTGACTGTTAGCTATGAATGCTGTTGCATTCATAGTTAACACAATAAAATAACCATCAGAAATCTGTGGAAATCGGCCATTCTCTTTCAACTCAATGCAATGATGGTACATGTTGCTTGGTTAGTGACCTTCCGCTGTACTCTTTCCACACTTATTGGATACTTTGAATGCACTATATAGGGTGTAACAATTGTAACTTAACACATATTTAGTGCACTACATTGAGTAGTGTGTGATTTCTGACACAGTCAAGCACTTTAAATACAACATTTACCCATAAACCCTGTTTCTATTTTGAGCAATTTAAAGTAGGTATTAGAAAAAATGAAAAAGTAACATTTGTAGATATTTCTTTATGACAATCCATAATTATTCAAAGTAATAATAACCCTGGCTACTTTGGATTCGTTCATTTATGTATATTACAATAGAAATGTAATTTTTGTGCACTATGTTGTTACGTTTTTAGTGCAGTTACAAAGGAATGGTGCAAACTGAATGTGGGAATGTACTTGTGTGTGTGATTCGCTTGTAGAGTCTCATCTATCATTATCATTATTACATTTTATTTTTATACAGCTTTTGCATGATATTTATTAGCTCTTTTTACTGCTCTTTTGCACGGGTGAGGACTGCACTTTCAGTTCCCTTGATTGATAATGATATATTGATAGTGATTTGTGTATGCTCCATTTGACAAAGATACCTGCTGGCTTTCAGGTCCAACCAGGGATGTCACGAGAACAGATATTTCAGTGCCAAGTCAATGCCAAATATATGGAAAAATGACAGTACCCATGTTCTATGATAATGAAAGTGTCAATAGTACAGTGGATATTGCAGATACTGGACTATAGCCATGTGTAACTAGTGACACCTGGTGGTTCTCCTCTGTCTGCTTCTGACTAGGAGATGAGCTAATAAAGTCAGTTAGGTCATTGGGCTTCAGTCTGTGTTTGGTGATTTGTGGTTAAGAGATTTGTTCAATGTTTTAGGAGTAGCTGGTTCCACAAAATTTAATGTGGATGTGCTTTTCTTTTTAACATCTTTGGACATTGCAGTAGTCCAATGTGATTTTAAATGATGCTTATAAAAAATGTTTTTATTCTGCTTGGGAATGTTTAATGATGAATGCAATGATTCATTTTGTACCTACTGTTTGTTCTTATTACAGTGATTGCTCAGCGTGCTATTACATTGTTTCCTGGAGGCCTTTTAGGTTTTATCTGTAAGATTTGTTTGCTTTAGTTAGTCTGGTCTGGCCTTACATGGCCTCTTGATGAAAAGTCCACAGGGTGCGTTTTATGAAGGCAGACTTAATCCTCCCATTTTTGGTAACTGCTTGCTAATTCTACTGGATTCTCATGTGCAGTAAGGTGTGAATGAAGCAAATGATTACACCCTTTTTGGATGAATATAATGTTGAAGTTTTTGCATGTGCATTTTGGACAATAAATATTAGCACTTACACAACCATATTCATTATTTCATGATTTATTATGTGTTTAGCCTCTAGTGTAAGGCTCAACACATTTTCATTGTGTTTTTTTTTTTAAGTGCATTTTGAAGCATTGCATGAGGGAAAAAAAAGAAATTTCCTTAATTTCATTCAAAAATGTTATGCTCCCTTTAGGTGTTCTTTTCATTTAAAAAAAAAAAAAATAATTAACATTATAGGGAACTGAAACACCTTTTTTCCAGCAAAATTCTAGAGCAGCCAACATTCAGATCACATGACTGATCATGGTGCTTTTTTTGTTGTCTTTCCCTCCAGACAGCAAGAAACATGGGTAATGTCGGCTGACATTGTTTAATTTCATAGTTACATGTATTGTATCTTGTTTAATTATCTAATTCAATATTTTGTCTGTTTAATATAGTTAAATAGTAAATGCAATTAAATTCTATTAAACAGACAAAATATTGAATTAGATAATTAAACAAGATACAATACATGTAATTATGAAATAAAACAAAATTGAATTTTTTTTTCTTTCCCAATATGTAATTTTTTGATTAAATCTTGAAGGTTTTTCTTTTTAAATGCTTTACCACCTTTTAATGTTTAATTTTCTTTTTAAGTGCTTCATTGTATTTTCTGTTTAATTCCTATTTGAATTTTTATTGTTTTTAAGATGTAATTTTCTAATTAAACATTTAACTTTTTAATTAAATGTTTTGTCTTTTTAAGTTACTTTTTTCTGTTTTATTTTCATAGGCGCAGTGAGAGAGAGAGAGAGACAGGAAACAGGTGAGAAGAGTTGGGGAGAACATACAGCAAAGGGCCGTGAGCGGGATTCGAACCCGGGCCGCTGTGTCGGCGACCAGCCTCTGTATGTGGGTCGCCCGCTCAACTCGTTGAGCTATACGGGGACCGCTTTGTCTTTTTAAAGTTTTAATGATCTAATTAAATGTTTAGTATTTTTTAGCTGTTTAATTGTATTTTTTGAATGTGTAATTATCGAATGTATTTTCTCTGTAATGTTGAATATTTGTATTTGAAAAATTCTGTATAATTTCATAGATGCATGTATTGTATCATGTGTAATTTTCAAATTCAATATTTTGTCTGTTTAATAGAATGTAATTGTATTTAATGTTTAACTCTATTAAACAGACAAAATATTGAATTTGAAAATTACACATGATACAATACATGCATCTATGAAATTATACAGAATTTTTCAAATACAAATATTCAACATTACAGAGAAAATACATTCGATAATTACACATTCAAAAAATACAATTAAACAGCTAAAAAATACTAAACATTTAATTAGATCATTAAAACTTTAAAAAGACAAAGCGGTCCCCGTATAGCTCAACGAGTTGAGCGGGCGACCCACATACAGAGGCTGGTCGCCGACACAGCGGCCCGGGTTCGAATCCCGCTCACGGCCCTTTGCTGTATGTTCTCCCCAACTCTTCTCACCTGTTTCCTGTCTCTCTCTCTCTCTCTCACTGTGCCTATGAAAATAAAAAAGTAACTTAAAGAGACAAAACATTTAATTAAAAAGTTAAATGTTTAATTAGAAAATTACATCTTAAAAACAATAAAAATTCAAATAGGAATTAAACAGAAAATACAATGAAGCACTTAAAAAGAAAATTAAACATTAAAAGGTGGTAAAGCATTTAAAAAGAAAAACCTTCAGGATTTAATCAAAAAATTACATATTGGGAAAGAAAAAAATTTCAAACAAGCCGATAAAACATTTGAAAAAACAATTAAACATTAAAAACACTAAACATTTCGAAATCAAATCAGACATTAGAAAAGAATAAAAGGTGAGAAAAGAGCATAACAACATTTAAGAAGAATCAAACTAAAGACAACATTGGAAAAGACACCAGTTAGACTTTGGAAGATCAAATTAAACAGACAAGACAATAAAACGATGAAAAAGAGCAAAAACAGACAAAGTTCTTAAAGCGTTTTCTAGTCTGAAATGAAAACATCAAGTTGTTTCTTCAAACATTTCCTCTTTCTGTGTTCTTGGTTTGATTGTGGTAAGATTTACTAAGAATTCATTTAAGAAAACTGCTTTCCAGATAAAGTCTACTAGTAGTTGAAGGCATTGATCAAACTGTTACCTTCTGATCTCCACAAACTTTACTGTTCAGTGAAGAGAATCAAAGTTTGTTCAGGATTTCTAAAAAACCCACAGGTGAAGGTCTGACAAGAACTCAGATTGATGGTCTAAATGTGAAATCAAGACTCATGGTCACAAGTTTTAAGGCTTCTGTTAACCAGAAAGTTCAAACTAACAGAGAAGTACTGAGAAACTTCTAAAATTTCGGTCCTCAGACTGTCTGAAGGTTCAAACTAACAGAGAAGTACTCAAGAAGTTTTAGGTTTTCAGTCCTCAGACTGTCTGAAGGTTCAAACTAACAGAGAACTACTCAGGAACTTAGAAGATATCAGCCCTTGGACTCAATCTAACAGAGAACTACTGTGGGACTTAGAAAATTTCAGCCCTCAGACTGTCTGAAGTTTCAAACTAACAGAGAACTACTCAGGAACTTAGAAGATATCAGTCCTTGGACTGTCTGAAAGTTCAATCTAACAGAGAACTACTGTGGAACTTAGAAAATTTCAGCCCTCAGACTGTGTGAAAGCTCAGGTCCTGAGGACTCGGGAGGTGTGGAGGCTTTGGAAAGTCTTGGAACTGAGGGTTCAACCCTCCAGCACAAACGCTGAAGTCCAACCTCCTGAGAAAAATGGTCGAAAATGACAAAAAATAGATGACAAATGCGTGAAAAAAAGAAGGTTTGGTATCTGAGTGAGTAGCTCACTGGGTAAGAAGAGAGGCTACCAACTGGAAGGTAGCTGGTTCAAGACCCACCACTGGCATTTTTCTTTGTTTTTGTCAGGATTTTGATAAAAATTTAAGAAGCCAAAGTAGCACAATTTTTAAATGTATTTATTACCGTAAATCAGTAAAAAATAAAAAACTGATAATCAGTAAATCAGTCAGCCCAGAATTACTACAATTCTACAATGTATGTCTCTTTCCTTTGACTTGTTATTTGCATAATATACGATGTATATGATGGCGTTTTTTCATCCCAAAGGCTATACTATGATGTTTTCTAAGAGACATACGATGCTACTCTGTTTGTTCTGGCCCTGGGCCACTGCACTCCTCCTCTGTTGTTTTCTGGATTATACTCAGCTGCATGCCTTCGTCCACCAGGCCTCCGTTGACTCGTCCCGCCTGCCGTCTCTGGAGCTGAAGCTGGATTGGAACAGACCAAAGTACAGTCCAATCACGATGCCAGCTGCCTCTCAAAAGGCTCCTTCATCTGGCGGCACTTCTTCTGAGGGGAAGCTGAGCTGGCCCAGCAGAACTTTGGAGATGTGTTCCAGTGGTTGGTGGATCTGTGGGGAGATAGAGAGGGACCTTTGAATTGTTCAGAAAGGAAAACAGGGAACCCATTGGTAGTTTTAGTTTAGGGTGCTACTGCAGTGTGTTTTTGGGTTTTAAGAGGTGAACAGGAAGAGTTTTTTTTCGTATTGATTATCTTTTACTTTGTTTCTGGTTAGAATGCCCATCAATGTCAACATGAAGTTCACTTTTAGTTCTGTTTATTTATTTTTATTTTACTAACACCCATTTGTTTTTAAACCCCTCACATGTTGTGTTGTTGTAAACTTACTCTTTCAAATAAATTCTCATCTAACCCTCTGGAAACCAGCGTTTGGACTGTTTTTGTGTTGCTCCTCACCCACTGACAGCTGTGGACTAAAGGCTATACTGTGACGTTTTTAGAGCGACATGCTATACTATGATGTTTGTTGGGCGACACGCTATACTATAGGCTTTTTTAATTGACATATTACTGTGACGTTTTTTTGTTTTTGTTTTTTTGTTTTTTTTTAGCAACATATAAGAATTCAAACAGTTTTAAAAGTTACTATACTTTTACTTGTGCAATGAAATTATTATTCTATGGCATTTTTTAGCTGACATATTATACTCTGATGTTTTCTTGAATTACATACTATTTTGACAATATGCTGCACTATGACATTTTTTGAACCACATATCATACATGCCAATTTTATGCAACATCCTATCATTTTGCGCTTTTTGAACCACATAATAATCTATGTTTTGTTTTTTTTTCTTGCCAACATGCTGTACTATGAACTACAGGCCATACTGTTATTCTTGAGTAAAGCATACTATACTTTGACATTTTCTGAACTACATCCTATACTATGGCGTTATACACAGAGTGCTTTGGTTACATGTTGATTTATAATCTAGATTTTTTTCTGTTTTGTTTTTTGACAGGATTACCACAGACCTGACTGTGAACACCGTCAACACCCACCTGAGGGAGACGCTGCCTAAGATCTCAAGGCTGCTTGGTTGTGGTCTTTCTGGCACGTACTCTTCCAAGATGAGCCGGAAAGTTTAACACTGATGGAATGACACCAGGTCTAAGCCGACAAACTTCCAATTCCTCCTCAACCCATAGTCTCTGGGAAACCTACATGGAGTAAGAAAAGTAGACAGACAAGTAAATAAGTCTGTACACAACATATTAAAAAGAAATCATGCTAATAAATTAAGTACAAAGAACAATTCAATTATTTGAGAGCAGTCCTAAAGAACTGCCTGTAATCCCAATCATCACCTATGAAAAGTCATTCCAAGTTTCCTTGTCTCAATCGTACGACATAGTGTGTAATTGTATGCAGCACAGTGAGCCGGCATACTTCTTGTTTCCGTTTTCACGCCGTCTACATCAACGGAATGCACTGAAACTTTGCCCCCACTAGCTTAGCCTCGCTGTAGCACGCAGCTCAAAGGGGCGTGTCCTATCTACTCATTCATATCTATGAGAACAACGGTGGCTGCACATAAGGACGCCTGACGTTGATTAGCTGCGTAAATACCATTATATACAGTCTATGGTAAATACGTATGTGAATCGCATCATTGGCTGCAGCAGCCAGTCACCGGTCACTCACTGACTCACATTGAAAAATAACACTGAATGAATTGTTACGTTTTTATTTTATTTACAATTTAGGTTGGATTTTTTTTTTTTTGTGCGCAGCGCAGATTCTCTGTGCGCGGAGACCGTGTCAGCAGTGCGCAATTGCGCACGCACGCAGCTTAGAGGGAACAGTGGTCCTGAGGTGTTTTCATTGTCCGTTTTTGTTGACTGTTACAAGGATTCAATGATTCAAGGTTCTTTATTGTCACAAAAGTGATAATCTTACTTTATATCCATTACAGAGATCACAGTGGGTGGAAAGTGTTCCAAACATTTCGTTCATACTGTTAAAACACAGGAGGGCAGCAAAGTATTAGAAACACTTTTCAGTGTAATGCTGTCTGATGCACAACCATCACCTATTACAGTCTCACGTCGTGTTATTTATTTCATAGCTGTTTGTACAAATAACTCGGAATATGGTAAAATGATTTTTATAACTGTATTGTATATATAATGTAAAATATACATTTTGCAATTTTAAAAAAAAAATATATATAAGGTGTTAAAATATCCACTGTGCAAAAATATTAAAATGGTAACATAACATAGTGTAAATAATGTGTAAAAATTTGTTTTAAACATATACAATGTGTCCAGTATAAAAAAGGCAAAAGAAAATATATATGTATTGCAAAATATATAGTGTTCAAAACTGTAAAAACTATTTTTAAAATTAAAAATATACAATGTGCAAAAGAAGTTTATCTTTATAGGCTGCTAAGATGAACTTTTTCTACTTGTTGGACAGACTGCTGTCTGTAAATAAGTAATGACTGATTTTTATTAGAATTACAAGTATCTATTAGATTAGCAGGGTTACATTCAATGTTTTTAATTTCGTGACAAGTGGGTAAAAATCCTTAGATAATTAATACAAAACACTTGCAGTGGTGGTCTCTGTCGGAATCTTACTGGAAATATCAGCAGCACCAAGTCTGGGAACGGAGCCCACATCCTTTTGCTGTGAGGCTATAAAAGAAGCTAAATATTCACTGTTAATGCCAGTCAGCACTGGTAACTGACACCAGTAAAGCAGCTCAGAGAGGCTTCTGTCTACAGCCAAATGCATGATGCTTCTGTAAGATCAAGTTGTAGATATAAGATAAAGACTTGCACTTCAGCTGGTTGTCAACTCAGTTATTTAAAATACACTAAATGTATATGTCTTGATGCAGAAGTCACAGCTGCACACAGGTGCAAATACTGATGTGGGTCACTGAGCTCTTTGTCACAGTTCTTGCAGCTATATAGCTTGATGTGAACATTCATGCACTGGGATAAATTGTAGGATGTATAAAGTGTATAAGAAGTATAAGCTAACAACATAATAGAAAAGCAATAACTCTGTTAGATTGGTAAAAATCAGTAAGCTAAAAATAAAACTAGAATAAAAAAATAATGATAGTCATAAATTAAGATTTTACAGTTTATTAAATATACTGTACATGATACTGGAAGTGACACTGCACACATTATTGAGAAAGTAATGCTGTAAATGATAAATGAATGTTTGAGCTAAAATATGTAATCTGGCAGCGGTTGCCATAACCTGGACTGATTTCACTGTGGTGGGATTTCCCACACAATTAGCACAGAAATGTGTCAGAGATGCTTTGAATTCTATATTTCACATGAGACTGGATGGATGTCCTGCCATTGTTCTGTGCATATTTAGTCTCTTCCCTGACTCTCGGTTACTGTCAGTTGCCCTATAGTTGTTGTTTCCCCCATTCATTCTTTTTTATGATTTTAGATGGTTTTGGTCAGAGAAGAAAGAAGAATCACTTCACCTCCATTTTTCAAATTCAGAACTGGGTTTATATATCTAGAGGCTGCCAAAGGGATAAATATCCAATACAGATTTATATATGAAACCAAAACAAACCAAGTTTCTGTATAAAACATACTCTACAGATCATCAGTCTAGAGTTTAGATGAGCCGGTTTGACAACTTGTTTGTCAGTTCCAAGCAAATTTCCAAAGTGAAGATGAATTATGCCTAAAATTTAAATTGAAATGCTGCCACACTGATGGAAGCTAGAGGTTATTCAATGTGCTTTACAGGCAAAGGTGGAAATAAAAACATGTGAACAACAAACCAGTAATAACATCGGAGTCAAATTTAATGAATTCAATTAATACATAAAAACAGTAATGACAAGCTGAATAAATTGCACACAGTTTTTTAAAAATAATTAAAACTGATTGACAAAACTTTAAAAGAAATGTTAAAAAAATACAGATACAATAAAATAGAAAAATATGTTGAACATATTGACTATTGTAATGTTATTTTTTTTAAGTACTAATGACAGATATCTTTAAAATAATGACAATCAATAATAAAACAATGTAAGACAAAGAACTGCGATTTTAAGAAATACAGATTTTTGACGTGGACATATTTTTTTTCCTTTGAGTTTTCTAAATCTAGCCTGAAAACATGGGGAGAAAAATTGTAAAATAACAGAATATTATTTTCCATTTTTTCAGTCTGTAATATTTATTTTCTTTAGAATAACAGCCAGTATCTGTAAAATACTAATATTTTATGCTGATTTAATACAGTAAAAAATGTTATTTTATAGTCAAGTGTGGTAATAGAACCAATGGGCATTTATTTTATACAGATTTTTTTTTTCAATTTTCTCCTGTTTTGTTTTTTTTTATTTATTCTTATTTGCAGCATATTAATAAAACATTTTTGTAAGATTTGACTAATTATTATGAAGAATTTCACAGAACATGGAAAATCTGTAAAGCATCAGCAAGATATTACATTTAACAACTGTTTTAAAAGCTAATTTTGTGTATCCCTTTGGTTTTAGCGCTAGATTTATTTTATTAGTATGTAACAATAAAATAAAAGATATTTTAAAAACCTTAAATCTGAAAAACAAAACGACCCGGCAGTGTTCCTGGTGTACTTCCGGTTGGAATTATTCACACTGGTCAGGTTTGTTATTAGCAAATGAAATGTTATTCCCACACTTTTCCTCTTCATTTCCAGTACACTAACAGTTTCTGTAGTTTTTAATAGAACTGGAGCAGCTCGACTATGCTCACAGTTTCATTTCGCTTCTCCATTTCGCTAAATAACCCCACCTGTCATACCAGCTAGCTAGTTAGCCTGTAGCAGCTAACCGGAGTGAAGGAGGTGGACCGCAGGTTTAATGTTGGCTAGTTAACGTCTTTCATGGCAGCTCGACAGCCCTTCACGGACACCGACACCGCAGATGAAGCAGTGAGGGCGACATGCGACGATGCAACCACCTGCAAAAGGTAACAGTACGATGTGGAGTCAAAGGTAGTCATTTAATGTAGCAGTCATGTGGCTTTAATTGCACACAGCAACACTGTTTCTGCTCATCCTGCAGTAAAACACAAGTTGTTGGTAGTTGGCGAGCATTACATTGAAGACTACATCTTAGATATGAGTCACAAATTAAGCTCAAAAGCACCACCACATCATCAGGTTTGCTTTATTTTAATTCTTGCTGTACAACTACTGACATTTAAACCAATTTTACTTCAATTTTGGGGATTGTCGTGTTTGTAAGGTGCTATAACAAGTCACTAGAGACTCAGAGCAGCATCCCATCCCAGCTGCCTGTGGTTTATTATTAGGCTGTTAGTGAGTCATGTATACATCCGGTTATATAGTGTCCACCAGCAAAACCAAAAATGGATTGGACACTGCATGGATCTGCAGCTTTGGAAATAATAATTAGACCACCTGTTGTTTTCCACAACACCACCACACAACAGGCCTTCAATGTGGATAACTCTCTTAGGACTTTATTGTTGTGGTTAAAAAAAAGACATGACAAAACAGAGTAATAATTCAATACATCTAATGAATTCTGTTTACTTTATGGTGTAATTAAACTGTTAAAATGTCAGAATTCATACTGAAGTGCTAAAAACGTTGTTTTGAGTGACTATTATTGTGTGTTGAAGCTGTGCATGTAAGGACAACAGAAAATCCAAACTCAATTGTCACCCAAAGCTGCCTAAAAGATAAGACCGTCATTGTGTTGATTAACAAAGAGGGATACAGCCACAGAGCTGTTATCAGTTTGCAGTCAGCAGAGCAGCATCTATTACAACCTTCAGAAGAAAACTAAGCATGGCTCCACCAAGAACCCCAAAGGAAGAGGCAGAAAACAATGGCCACAGTGGTCTAATGATTATTTCCCAAAGCTATATATCGCAGGATTTTAACTGTAAGTAGAATCAGGTATACCAGCCACCATTTCATATTTCGGGAATTAATTTGAGCCAACATACTGATTAGTAGAGAATTATTAATGTATGACACTTCTGTATCCAATTGGTAACCTGTTTTTTAGGTTTGCAACCAGTAAAGGCTATTGGAAGGACCCATATATCCAGTACTTTGCGAGATCTGTAGGAGAGCGAAAGGCCCCTGAAATCAACAGAGGCAAGTATTGCAGTCTCCTTTTTAAAACATTTGCAGCATTTATTAATTCCTATTAGTTCAATGAGATGAACCATGCATTGTGTATTTACAAGTCACAGGATCACCAGTTAATAATATGATCATAGTCTGCAGCAAATGCTTCACAATCAGAAATCATTTTGTAATTATTACTCACTAGGTTATACTATAACTAGCTAGTAATACCACACTTTATGGTGTGATTTTCAACAATAAATTCTTTCTGTTCTGTTCCCTAGATGTGTGTTTTATATGCTTGTTTTATAGTCCACTTATCTGATTTGACAGGTTACTATGCCCGCGTTCAAGGCGTGAACCATCTCCTTGACGCATTTATAAAGAAAGCAGAGTGTGACTGTCAAGTAATAAACCTGGGTGCCGGACTGGACACCACATTTTGGAGATTAAAGGTCTGCAGACTTGCAGCTCGCTGCTGTCAGTGTGGTCTTAATGCAGTTCACATTAATCTGCTAAATTGCCTCATCAAAACAATTTAGATCCATCCTCAGAAAACTTCACAAAGCACAGATCTTGAGAGCGTTTGTGTGTGTTACAGGATGAAAACCTCATGCCACGAAAGTTCTTTGAAGTTGACTTTCCAACTGTTGTGGCCAGAAAAATACACAATATAAAGTAAGACAACTGTGATATTTAAAAAAAAAATGCATTTCATTTTTAATCCTGTACATGGAACACTGACTAAGCTAAGCGAAACATTTGATAGATTTTTGAGTATTTTCCAGCATTAATTTGCAACTTAACAAATAAAATCTAATTTCTAATATCAAATTTCTAACTGAAAATCTTACTTCCCAACAGCTAAAGTACAACTATAACTACTAGCAAGAACATTAAGCAGCACAAGTGCCGCAAACCTCTGTTGCCTTTTGGCTTTGATATTGCAATCTAAGACAGAGGTCTGTAGGGGGAGCCAGAGCCTGTTGTTAAACATTGCAACAGTTGTGCAGAAGAACATGAGAAGCATAGTTGTTGTAGCTATAATTTATAACATAAATAAATTTAATTCTTTACATGCATTAAAGCATGTGTGAGATACAATGCATGTCCATTGTATGTAATTATATATAATTTCCAGTATTCAAATTAAGCTTAAGTATCTGTAGAAGCGTGGTTCAGTAGGAAATATCTTCCTGTCCTGCAGTAAATGCAGTGGAAAGACAGTTATTGCCATGGGACTAAAGCTGAAAATACGTTAAAAACAAGGTGCACCCCAAAAACAGCACCATCAGTGTCACGTGTACGAAACTTTTGCATAAATGGGGTAGTTTTGGAAGATTTTAGAGCCAAATTTATACGGATTTGCATGTGAAAGACATGGCTGTAGCATAGCTTTATATGTTGTTTAATTCTGCCTTTGTAATTGTGTTATTTTCTTTGACAAGGACAAAGCCTCCACTGTCCAAACCTATCATCGAAACCCACTCAACAGACTCCTTACTGCTAGGTACTCACCAGAGCTCATTATTATTTGATTTGTATAATATATCAGTGTGTTTAAACACCACATGTTCCTAATTGACTGTTAGAAACTCTTTCTGAATGTGTTTGTTCAGATGCCCACAGCCTCGACTCAGATCGTTACTGTATCATCGGAGCAGACCTCAGAGATGTCTCTAATTTGGATGAAAAGCTGAAGAAGTTCCAGCTTAACCCAGAGTATGTAATCTAAATTGTTGGGTTTCATCTCAGTAATTTATTCCATTACAGTCCAACCATGCTGAGCTAAGTAGTTTGTAAAAAAAAGTGTAAGTTCACCTAAGGTCAGTGTTATTTTTATGAATAAGACCCCTTAGTTTTCCCTGCCCATCTTTTGAAAAAACAAGAAAGTAAGTGTAAGTTCACCTGAGGTCAGGGTTTTTCACCTGAAGTCAGTGTTATTTTTATGAAATAAGCCCCTCTACGCTGCTGTTTGTCAGCTGCTATTTGTTTTTCTGGTGCATCTTTAGAAGACCAAGAATTGAGGCTTATCTCTGTGTTTTCTCACAGTGAGTAGCTCTAGATAACAGTCCCAGTACTGAGCGCCTGCAGGGCTGCAATGCAGATGTAATATTGCCCATCTAGAGGATTTCAAAGGATGAATTTCAAATACCAAAGTCATAGTTTTGGTTAAAAAAAAAAACAAAAACTGCTAAATATGCAAATTTAAGGGGAATTGTAGCTTGACATGTAGGAGTGTATCTGACCAATTTCCTCTGGAGGTTTTGATAATTTTAATGAGTCACTCGGCATAAATGCAGTTCTTTGTACAAGAACAACGTTTTTAAAGCCACTATTTAACCTTTCAGGTACTCTTCAGTATTTTGTCTGGAGCATGATGACAGGAAAAGGCCCATTTTTGCCTGACTTTAAAACAAAATCCCTCTCTGGTCATAGATTAAACCCGTAAAAGCTCATCTCTGTGCATCAAAGTTACATATTTACAAGATTTTTCCACAAAAATAATTCCTCTCTGCCTTAAAATGGCTTAAATATAACTCTACTTCATTGCTTCCTTTAGAATGTGCAGATCTACAGTTGTGAACAAAAAGTTACCAACATTTGTAAACACCATGTATATGTTGGCAGTCTTGACTTTCCAATGATTCCAACAACTCTTGATATTCTGTGATGGAAAGATTGGAACACATGCATCTTTGTCACAAAAAACAATTATGCATTTTGGTTCTTTTATGGATTTATTACAGATCTTCTGGAAAATGACAAAATCCGCTGGGTCAAAAATATACATACAATTGACTACAGCTGCTGGCTCTTCTCGGCCAATTTAAATGGTTCCAATTTGATACACTCATTAGAACATCAGCCACAGGCACTACAGTGGGAGTACAAATGGGAATACAGATCTGAAGAGGCAAATCACTGACTTGAACTGAAGTCAGCAAAGTCACATGGAGCCATTTCAAAACTGCGACTGTGCAAACCATTGTTTGTAAGAATGAAGTGCATGGCACAGTTGTGTCAATGCAACAATCGGGAAGAAAACCCAATTTGTCGCCTACTGCTGAGAGACAGTCGGTCAGAATGGTCAAGAGAAAAACCAAAAATCACCAAAAAGCAGGTCTACAATGAATTAGAAGCTGCTGGAACACAAGCGTCGGTGTCGACACCCTAACGTGTTTTACTTAGCCGTGAGGCTGCCATGCAAGACAGAAGACCCATTAAAGCTTGACTGATGTTTGCTGCTGATCACACGGACAAAGAAAAAACCTTCTGGAGGAAAGTTTTGTTTTCAGATGGAAGACAAATTGAGTTATTTGGCCACAATGACCAGAAATATGTTGAAGGGGAAAAGAGTGAGGCCTTTAACCCCAACAGCAATAAACCTACAGTCAATCATGGGGGTGGCAGTATTATGCTCTAGGGCTGTTTTGCTGACAGTGGAACCTTGCACTTTACACAAAGTAAATAGAATACCTCCAAATTCTTCAGGAAAACCCAAAGTCATCAGCCAGAAGGTTGAATCTTGGACACAGTTGGATGTTCCAATAAGACAGTGACCCCAAAGACACATCAAAAATGGTAAAGAAATGGTTTAATTAGGCCACAGTTAAGAATTTAGACTGACTTTGCCAAAGTCCTGACTTAAATCCCATTAAGAATCTGTAGACTTTGCTAAAAAAAACAAGTCTGTGCCATGAAGCCAGCAAATTCAGTTGAACAGCACCAATTCTGTTAAGGGAGTGGTCAAAGATATAACCAGAAGCTTGCCAGATGCTTGTGGACTGCTGCCAAAAGGGCTTAATTGATGTGAAAACAACCATTTAACCAAATACTTGCATTGCTGCATGAATTTTTTTGACCCAGCACATTTTGTGATATTTCCAGAAGACCTGCCATGAATCTGTGAAAGAACCAAAATGTATGGTTGTTTTTTGTGACAAAGATGCATGTATTTTAATCACTCCTTCATAGAAAAATGAGAGTTGTATAAATCACCAAAACTCAAGACTGCCACACAGTGGAAAATTGTAATATTGGAATGATTCAGCTACAAATTTATGAGCCATGAAGAGATTCTGAAAAATAATTATGACACAGAAAGCCCTGTCTAACAAGCTGACAGGATTGGGTCGTCAGGTTTGTGATGTGTGAAACTGCAGACATAAATACCTAACAAGGCTAAATATTAAAATTAAGACCCTATAGTGTTATTTATGGTGTTTATTTATCTGAGTACATTAAATATTACATATTTTCATCTCAGTAATGTATTCCATAACAGTCCACCCACACTTAGTTGCTGCGTTTGCAAAGTAAGTGTAAGTTCACCTTAGGTCAGTGTTTTTCAACTGCTGTCAGTTCTATTTTCATGAATTAAGCCCCTCGTGCTGCTTTCTGTCAGCTGCTATTTGTTTCTGTGCCACATCTTTCGAAAACCAAGAACTGAGGCTTATCTCTGCGTGTTCTCGCTGAAAGTTGCTCTAGATAACAGTCGCTGCAAAGAGCGCCTGCAGGGCTGCAATGCAGATGTAATGTCACCCATCTGGACCCTGATGTGAAAAGATGTTGACTTTCGAATGTCAAAAAGTCATAATTAGGCTAAAATATTGCTAAATAGGCTAGTTCAGCAAGGATGGTAGCATGTCTTGTAGCAGTGTGTTTTGATCGTTTTATTGTGTCTATTGAGATTCAATATAGATGCCATAAATGCAGTGGTTTGTGAAAGAGCAAAGTTTTCACACCCACCATTTAATCTTTAAGCTGCAGATTGTTTGATACTTTTTTTTTAAAGCCTATTTTGTTTGGAGCATCACAAACAGATACAAAGCTGATTTTTAATTTCACACATGTTCAGTTTTATGTTATCGGATGTTTTCTATTCTCAGGCAGTCAGAGTCAATCACCCCACAACTTATAACTCACATTTTTTAACCTTAGTTCATCCAGGGGAAGTTGGACAAAGAATGAAACTCTCTTTTTCAGGAAGCTGCTGGGTGTGAATAAGTGATTTGCTTTCACCGCTAAAGGCTGACGGGAAAATGTAATATTCCACTGTTCCTTTTCCTAGAATTTCATGTAAATGCTCTTGAAATCATAATTTTAAGGACACACCATAGTTTTATTGCTAGTTTATCTCAATTTCTTAGCAGTTTCTCTTACGTTTAGTGATGACATTTGAGCAGTCATTATCTCCCCCTGAATGATAATACTGATCTATACATTGTATTTATTTTATTGTAGGTTAAAAAAAAGAAGTTATAATTGTATTTTTTAAAATAAAAATAACATGTATTATTGTATTGTTTGGTAGAGATTGTTTGGTATGTTGTGGTTGTAAGTGCTGTTGTCACCCCCAGATTACCTACATTGCTGCTGTCAGAGTGCGTGCTGGTCTACATGACACCATCCCAGTCTTCCAATTTAGTTCACTGGGCAGCAGAAACCTTTCACACTGCAATGTTCATCAACTACGAGCAGGTAAATGCAACAAATGACTTCATCCTGATACAACAGATGAAAACAGCTGTTGGCTTCTATGTTTCTTTTTTAATAATAATGCACTTTTGTGTTTCTGTTGATGTACAGTACATTCAGAAAGTTTTCAGACCTCTTAAAGTTTTCCAAATTTCGTTATGTTTCATGCTCATCTTAAAATGGTTTCAGTTTTTTTTAAATCTCTCATCAATCTACACACAATACACCACAATGACAAAGCAACAAGAGGTCTTCAGAGTGTTTTTTAAAAATAAAATAAAAGACCTTGTCCCATTTACACAAGTGTAGAGACCTTTTGTCATGACAGATGCATCCTACTTCTTCCAGAGGTCCATGAAATGCCTCTACTACTTCATTGGAGTCCATCTGTACTTTAGCAGTACTTGTAGGTGTTGGTGTATGAGAGTGAAGCCTACAAGGACAATTGAATTGTCTGTGGTCATGAGAGACATGATTGTATCAAAAGACAGATGTGGAAAAGAATATACCAAAACTGTTGCAGTACTGAAAGTGACCCAAAACAATGTATCCTCCATCATTTTAAAACGGAAGAAGTGTTGAACCACCAACAGTCTTCTTAGATATGGCTGCCCAGACAAGGCCCAGAGTTTTGGTGTAACCCAATAACCCAATGCCACCATTAATGACAATTATTGGTGGATATAGGAGGCCCTTACAGAAGGACAGCCATTGGTAGAACACTCCATCAATCAAACCTTTATGGTAGAGTAACCAGATGGAAGCCATTCCTCACTTAAAGGCCCATGACAGCCTGCTGAGAGTTTACCAAAAGACCACTGAAGACCATGACAAGCAAAATCCTCTGGTGTCATGAAACCAATATTGAACTATCTAGGCCAAAATTTCCAACAGCACGTGTGGAAGAAACCAGGCGCTGAGCATCACCTGATTAACAGTTTACCTACAGTCAAACATGGTGGTGGTAGCATCATGCTGTGGCGATGTTTCTCTGCAACAGCGATAGTTAGACTGGTCAGGATAGAGAAAGATGAATGCAGAAAAATCTAGAGTGATCCTAATTGAAAACCTTTTCAGAGTGCACAGGATCTCAAGCAGTGGAGAAATACACATTTAAATAAGACAAAGACCTGAAGCATGCCACCAAGAAAACATGGGAGAGGCTTTGGGAAATGCGGTGAAAGCCATGGAGTGACCTGGCTGAAATTCAGACCTAAACCCTATAGAGAATCCCTGGAGAGACCTAAAAATGGCAGTGATGCTCTCCATCCATCCTGGTTGAACTTTAATGATTGTGCCAAGAACGATAGAAGAAACTATCAGGTGCGCCAAACTTGAGGATGTCATTGTCAAATGTGCTTTTAAGGGAAGAGTCTCTCTTTTATTTAAATCTGCTTTTATTTTTAATAAATTAAGAAATTACTTCAGAAACTCATGGAGAAAAAAAAAACTGAATCCATTTTGAGATGAGCCTGAAACATAATGTGAGAAAATTCAATGCAATGTATACAGAGTATAATAGTTCAAACAGTAGTCTGAATCTTCGAATTTTCTATCTATTGTAAGCTGTCGGCTGTTTGCAAATTAAGTATTCCCCATTGTATATGCAATCCATGGATAAAAGTGGCTTAAGGACATTTGCTATAAAATTAGACATTGGATTATCTGCAGTTTGTACCAGGAAGATATTTGAATTGACAGAAGCATCTGAGCTGAGCAATAGTTTAGTCCTTATGAAGACAACAACATAAATCTTCATCTTGTCATTATTGTGTGTAAATCTAGGTGAACATGAGTGATCGATTCGGCCAGGTGATGATCGAGAACCTGCAGCGTCGCCAATGCACCCTGGCAGGAGTAGAGGCCTGCCAGTCTCTGGACTCTCAGGTAACCTCCACTTACTATTTCCTAAACAGCACAGCAGTTACAGTTTTAAAAGATTAAGACATTAGAAGCAGCGATCTGGCTTTATTAGGCTGTCAAGCTCAAAATGTAAGCTTGATTTGAAGTAGTTTTGCTCAACAAATGCTCTGTAACTAAGATATAAAGCTATGTTTCTGCTTGTACCTTTTAGTTTATTTTTTGAAAATGTCAGGATTTCATATTGTTTTTGCCTGGTGTTTGCAGAAGGAACGGTTTCTGAAGACTGGCTGGGAGAATGCAGATGCTCTAGATATGATGACGGTGTACAGTATGCTCCCTCAGGACGATGTAGCAAGGTAATGTGGGTTTAACATCACTTAGTGTCTGCCAAAGATCATTAGTACTTCACTGAGCCCAGATGCATATCCAACAACTGCAATGTTTGCCACATCTGCATTTGCTATATTACTATCCGTTGATAGAGATTTTTTTTTTTTTTTTTTAACAGAAAACTGGCATTATGAAGGTTGTGGAGTTTGAGAAATGGGCATTTAATAGGCCGAGGGCCCAGTGAAACATTACCATTATTGAATTGCATTATGGGACTTGAACATCTAAATTTTGAAGCATGACAGGATATGATGCAACAATTAGCTGTAGCCTTTACCTATGCTATAATGTGTATGTAAGCAATCACTCGAATATCCCTTTACTTTCAACACTTGTGAATATTTTCATAATTAATATTGCACCCTACAATTAAAATTTTCATTTAAATAAATATCTGTTAAATCACAATCTGTTGACAAATTAGGTAACACAATGGCAATTACTTAAATATATCGCAGGTCCTTCATTCCATCTGCTATAAGACTTTACAACATCAGCATCACTGGCTGATGTTAACATAAACTGGACTATATCATTACCACCCCAAACCATAAAATTTGCACTGACATTCTTGCACTGCACATCTCTGCACTTTTAAACTTTATTTTTATTTTTTCTGTTAAGCCACTTTACCCTCATCTGTCACCCTTGTATATATTGTAAATATTATTACTATTGTTCTATTATTCTTTTATTCTTATCACTATGTCTACTGTTACATAAGCTGCTGTAACAATGTAAATTTCCCCTGGAGTGGGGAGAAATAAAGAACTTTATCTTTATCTTATCTTATCTATATATTGCAATATGTATATATTTGAAGTGTTATGAACTGGGTGTCTGTGGTGACATTTCTAGAGAAAAAGATTTTTTCCATTACTAGTTACTGTTGCAGCTTCACAGTTAAGGCTTTTTATCTGTTGTGTACTAGTCAGAGCAGTTCACTGTGTTTGTCAGTTAGCTTTGCACTCCCTTCAATCATTGATCAAAATACATCTGCAAAACAAGATAGCAGTCATGTTCAGCAATTTTGGGTTATTACTTATAGTGGAATACAAAGGAGCAGCCCCAGTGAGCTGTTAGATGAAGAGCTTCAGGTGACCATTGGACAACTCCAATGCTTTGTTTGTGCCGTGCCATTTGCACACTCATGTTGTTTACAGCATAAAATCAGATCACAGTTACTCATTGAGTGATAAAAGCTCAATCATTGCCAGGTTTTATGACTGAAGTCTCTCTCTGGTCATTAATTAAAGCTTTTCTCAATGTATCAATGTTATTTAGAAGTTTTTTCCATGAAAATTATTATTTTTAGCCTCAAAACCATTGCTTCCTTTAGAATGTGCGAATTCATGAAGTCCCCACCTGCTAAACCCACTCCTTACCTCTCGCTGCAGCTTTAGCACAGCAGCTCAAACACTGTAAAACTACTCCGCTACACAATGGCAAGTTGTGAGATTGGAGTGGTTCAGCAACTAATGTATACTACGTCTGAAGAAGAATAGTACAGAAAGGTGCGTCTCAAGTGAACAGGATTGGTTCCTTATATTTGTTGTCTGAAACTGTGCAAGTCTGAATTTGTGTTTTTAAAGAAATGCTAAGTCGTGGCACATTTGTTTTACTCATGGTATGCCTTGTAGCATACACTGCCATTCAAAAATTTGGGGTCGCCCAGGCAATTTCAGGTTTTCCATTGAAGCTCACTTTTATTCATGTGCTAACATAATTGCACAAGGTTTTTCTAATTATCAATTAGCCTTTCAACACAATTAGCTAACACAATGTAGTATTAGGACACAGGAGTGATGGTTGCTGGAAATGGGCCTCTGTACCCCTAAGTAGATATTCCATTTAAATTTTCATTTCCATTTCTAAGTGACCCCAAACTTTTGAACGTTAGTGTAAATGCACACCATACGGACATGTCACCATTATTTAGCACATTTAGAACAACAGATTTAGCCAAAGTGCTTTCCAGAAATAAGGTGTGCATTGCAAATTTGCCAAACAAGTTTAAATATTAAGGCTAAGACCCTACAGTATTATTACTTACGGAGCTTTACCTGACAACACTTCAAAACTAAAAATCCCAACAAGTCTATAGAATCCCTATGGGCAGCATATTTACAACGGTGAACAGGAAGAGACCTCTAGCAGTACCAGGCTCTGGGAGGGCAGCTATTTGCCTTGATTTGTAGGGTTGAGGGTAAAGGGGAGAGAGGAAAAGATAGCCGACACAAACAAACAAGGGAACATAAACACAGGACCAATTGTCGGGACAAGTAGTCCTCAAATCAGGCCTGTGCAGTTCCAGAGCTGGAAATACCTGCAGGGAGGACAAAACACAAGTAGAAAGAGAGGAAAGTCACTGAGTTCAGAACGTACAATAGTATTTATAAATGCATGCATGTGAAGATATGACCAGCAGAACATATTACAGTTACAACTTCGCTGGCAAGAGACTTAAAGAGGAAACTGTTCAATACAAAACAAGACAAAATAAAGAAATTAGTCTTTGGACACAACTAGAGCAGCTTCAGGAAGAACTAAAAGCAAGAGAAAAATGTGAATCTTTCATGCCAATTTAAAAAAAAAATAAATAAAAAAAAAAATATATATATATATATATATATATATATATATATATATATATATATATATATATATATATACACACACAAATTGGGTTTAATATGGAACAGGATACGGTTTCAAAGCCTTGAAAACTGAAGGCCCAAAAGGAATCCACCCCAGAAGCAAGACGGCACACGTAACAGTCATGTCAAATTTGTCTTACTGACAGAAGATTTTCAATAAACTTCATCAACAACCGGTAGGACCAGAAAGGTGACTGATTTAAAAAAACAAACAAACAAAATAAGTCTATTGTCCTCGATGGATAAAGATGAATTAGATGCTTGAACATTCATGGCAAACACTGCAAAATTCTATCTTTGTAACTCTGGAAAACTTGCTTCCCTAACACTACAGTAGACAATTATGATCGCATGTGCTACACGCCTGTTGCTTTACCAGGTGATTCCTTCTCATTTTGCCTCCTTCTGATATGAAACATCGCATTTTAAAGTTATTTTTTAGGCATTTTTGCCTTTTTTATATAGGACAGTGAGAAAGAGACAGGAACCATGGGTGGAAGAGTCGGGGAATGACATGCAGTAAATTGCCATGAGCTGGATTCAAACCCATGACTGCTGCATCGGGGACTATAGCCTCTGTTCATGGGTCGCCCACCCAGCCAGCTGAGCTATCTGGCTATGACATGTTAACTTACAATACTGAATCTATTTGATTTCTTGCAGAATTGAGCGTCTGGAGTTCCTGGATGAGAGGGAGCTGCTGCAACAGCTGCTTCAGCACTACAGCATCTGCTGGGCCTCCAAGGATAAACACAACCTGGGTAAGACACACTTGTGTAACTGTTGAATGAATGGACATGAAACATATGGTAAGAAAATCATTGTCAGATCCAGGATGCTGTTTGGCTTCAATGGCGTCACGCTGCCCATCAGTTTATTTACTTTGTGTGTAAAATTTTTCATATTTCCACCCATCCGCCCAGTTTTTAACGCCTGCTGCAATCATTTACAAGAACAGGTCATGTTCTGCTTCCTCAGGTCTGTCACAGTTGGCATTTTGAGGGCGAAACTGCGCCACTGTTGGACATGCTTTACATGTGTGTTCGCCAAAGTCAACAACAGGAGAAGATTTGTGAAAGGAGTTGTTGGGAAAGAGGAAGCCCTTATTCTCCACCAAGTCCTCATCTGGGAGCTGTTCCGGTGTGAAAAGTCCCCGCATCAGCAGAACGTGATTTCATGAGCGTCCTTTGTAACCCATACATGCTGGAGATAAGACGTGATTAGGCTGAGAGCTGCGAAGAGGTTTGTCACAACACTGGCGACGAACTGTAAAATGGATCGAGTTTGTTTCGTTGATTTTCTCACAGGCTGAGTTAGTCTGTGATTAAACAATCAGAAAATCCGCTCACCTGTGTTGGAAATGGAAGAATGTATGATGAATTTCAGATGTCGTACAATTTGTCCTCGTCTAATATTATGTGCCATTTTCATTTTATTTATTGATCCGACACGTTTTCTTATAAAACAAACATGCATGCTAGTGTCAGATTACAAGAAATGCATTACACGCAATAACCGGTTAATTTCCATTTGCCTGTAAAATGTTTTCTATTTTTGATCCTCGCAAAAAAGAACATGACAGATTAGTTTGTGATAGATTGGGTTTGATGAGTGCTCATCAAATTTAGTAAAATAAAAAACATGTTCTTTTATCTAAAACTGTTGTCCTGTCTTTTTATGTACTTTATTATGGACTGCATATCAGCATATCAGTTGGGTTATCTGCAGTGGGAGGGTCCAGCTGAGGTGGTATCATAGTACGATGTGTGAATTCTTGGTGACCCGAGGTGCACTAATACACTGTGTACTGTAAATCATATAGTATAAGTTTCCCTACTACCTTGAACCCTGTAAGACCCAAATATAGAAAAAAATGAGCAATAAAATAAAGCAAACAATGAATATATATACCTGAATATATATATATTATTGAATATATATATATATATATATATATATATATATATATATATATATATATATATATATATATATATATATTATTGAATTTAATTCAAAAGTAAATAATATATATATATTTCATTTTTTGTTTTTTATATATATATATATATATACTTTAAAAAGTAAGAAAAAGTAAACTTAAGATATTGAGTTGAATGAAGTAGCCACATGATACACGCAGCTGCTTTAATTTCAATTTTTCTTATTTTAAAGAATTTCTTCATTTAACATTGAAAACTTCCGCCTTCAGTCAGAACTCTGTGTGTGTGTGTGTGTGTGTGTGTGTGTGTGTGTGTGTGTGTGTGTGTGTGTGTATATATATATATATATATATATATATATATATATATATATAAAAATAAAAAATTTCATTTTTCATTTTATTTTGCTTTTCTTTCTATATTTGGGTTTTTATATTTTTATATATATATATATATATATATATATATATATATACATACATACATACATACATACATACATACATACATACATACATACATACATACATACATACATACATACATACATACATGTATGTATGTATGTATATATACCCAAATATAGAAAAAAAATTGCAAAAAATGAGCAAAGCTGCTTTAATTTCTATTTTTCTTCATTTAAGGAATTTCTTCTTCATTTAACAATGAAAACTTACGTCTTCAATCAGAACAAAGACAATCTGTGAGGCTGCTCCTGGCCACAGTGAGAGAAATTATACATTTGTGGGTGTAGGAACTGAACTGAGTACCAGTCGAGTTGTATGAAAAGAAACCACAATAACTTGATTTAACAAAGACAGAGCATTTCCCACTGTGTCTTTTATCATTAAGTTAAAAAGAAAAGAATCAGTGGTGAATTTGACCTTCTACCAATGCATCCTGGGAATACTGCTGATGTGCTAATATGGTCTCCTTAAACTTAATTTAATGAGTTGATTGAACTCTCAACTGTTCATTCATTCAACTCATTATTTTAAGTCAAAATGCTTGACGTTACAGGAACCTAAAGTGGCCTGAAAATCAAAAAGTGTGACATTACAAATGAGTGATGAGATGAATTGATTTGACTAAATGTCTTTATGATGTTTTACAGTGTACATTGTGCTGCAATACCCTGCAGACATATGTAATTTTGATACGATTTGTGCTCTTCATGTGAGCATCTGCCATCTAATTGGTGATCTTGTAGTTAACTGCCAAAAACTAAAGATAAAAAAGATGCAACTAATCAAAACAAGTGTTGCTGTTGTGTAAGAAGGCACCTCTCACCTTATCTGTGAGTGTGCATTCACTGACAATGACACAACTCTAATCATTTTATGAGCTCCTCCTCATCGTTAATAGTCCTGGGAGTACAAACAATTGCAGGAAGGAGGGGCACCAGAGAGAAAAAAAAATGTGGATGTGCGTATGTCCTTTATGCATCATCTTAAGTGCACCTTGCATATAATAACTGCACATCCATCAGACCTGCTAGTGCTGGCTTTGGTCCACCAGTGGAACTAGGCAAAGACTTCTAGAGTCATCATGTCAGGAGACGAGACCAAGAGTGAAGTTTTCACAGTAACCGAAATGGGAGATGTGGCAGCAGAGAAAGCCACATTTAACACAGACAAGAAGAAATGCTGGTATGAGCTGTATGTGCAGCCCTGCCTGGGTGAGCTGTTTGGGACGAGCCTCTTTGTGTTTGTGGGTTGTGCGTCTGTCGTCGGGAACGTGGGCACCGGTGTCATCCAGCCGGCTTTGGCACATGGACTGGCTCTGGGAGTGCTGATTGCAGTGTTTGGGCAAATTAGGTAAATACTGCTGACATTCACTTCTGTTGTGTGTTTTAAATGCTTGATATCATGTGTTTTTGCTCTATATTGTTTTTCCAAAATATTGCATATTTTTTGATAGATTGCACTTGTCTTTTAAAATAATGTGTGCAACAAAACTGCATGAATTGATTCATTTGCTTAAAGAGTAACACTGATTTACAGTAATTTTTGCCTTAGTGTGCGCCTTTACTGCAATTCAGAAAGCAGAATAGAAGCCAGAATATTTTACTTGAACAAAGCTTTTATTTTATTTATTTCCAGTGACTTATTCAGTCTGATACAACAAAAACACACAATGTCTCATTTGCAGATTGTGTTTATCTCGTGTCTGATGGACAGGTGCTACTATCACCATCATTTGAGAAGCACAGAGTAAAGTTCGTTGTGTTTATTGCAGTGGAGGCCACTTTAACCCTGCAGTGTCTCTGAGCGTCTACCTGTGTGGAGGGATGAAGCTGGCTCTGCTGGTGCCTTATGTCGTTTCTCAGATGGCTGGAGGGATGATTGGTGCTGCTTTGACCAAGGTACAAAACCAGTATGGGAGCCCAAGTGTGCCCAATTAAAAAAATGAAAGATTAAAATTCTCGTCCTAAGTCTTAATTGTACCTTTAAATTTCAAGATATTGAGTATTACAGATCAAAGTATTAGATTATAAATCAATATTTTGACTTAATAGCTCTTAATTTAGAGTTATAGTGAGCTCAGATGTAAATTTGTCATCTCTTAATTTTGAGTTCACAAGTCAAAGTTTTTATTTATGTCCTGTTTTTGACCCATCAAGTTAAGACGTCTCTTCGTTTTTTTCTCATTGTTGTAAGCCCAAAAGCAGGATTTATAAAGTCAACTAATACATAGTTTTGTAACTAATCTGTGACATATTTTCTCGCAATTTTCATTTATTAATATTTTCACCTGAATTCTGACTTACAAATAAACATTATTGATTTTCTAATGATTCATCTCTTTAAAAAAAAATCAACTGACAGCCTCAAAATTTTTACTCAAGTAAATATTTTTGGCTTAATATTTTAATTCTGACTTTGTAAATGAAAATTATTATTTAATTTCTCCTATTCTTAACTTGTTAAATCCACATTTTGTCTCATGATTGTACTGGAGTAAAATTGATTTTTTCATACCTTCTAGTCTTGATTTAGTTGTCTTCATGTAGTAATTCCAGATCTATGTTTTGTGAACTGTGATGTATTTTCTCACAATTTAGTTTTTTTCACCTATTATCTCTAAATTTTGACTTATAGGTAAACATTTTTATTAATTGTATCAAGACTCATCATTAAAACATGAACTTTCTGCCTCAAAAATGTTTACTTACATCAATAGTTTGACTTAATATTTCCTATTTTTATCTCAATAAGTCATATTTTTTTCATAATTATGCCATTATAAATCAAAATTAAGACTCACAATTGTGACCTCTCATTATTTTGACCCACCATGTCAAAATTTAATTCTGTCTTAAGTAACTTTTATCAAGACCCTGTGTTAAGATCTTAATTTCCTTTCATGCTTTTGAAAATTCACTCCAGTCAAGTTCATCATTTCAGTTACATATTCTATTTTTATTCTGCTTTCAGGCCATGTACCCCTCTAATGTGTATGATGTTTCCCTTGGAGGAGCCTTTAACATAGCCGGTGATCTTGGTAAAACCACGCTGGCAGAAGCAGTAATGACTCTGATCCTCACCTTGGTGGTTTGCATGTCGGCCGTCAACAGCCAGACACGAACGCCGATGGCTCCTTTCTGCATCGGCCTCACTGTGGCAGCCAACATATTTGCTGGGTGAGAAAATCTCAGCGGGAACCAATGGTGTAGCTAAACACGATGATTCTAGATATCAGGAAAGTCTCCCCGAACACTGTCCGATATTTTATTTCTGCCTCTCGGTGTTTCAGATCACAACTAGGACTGAAATACTGTGATAGCAAAGAAAGCATTTAGTTAGCTGTGTAGTCATCCCTTTCAAATGGTAATTAAGGTTGGATGACATTCTTCTGTATAATCTGCTAAAACAGAGCTCTAACCTAATTATGTACAAAATTTAGAATGTAATGAAAATTGAAATGACATTTAAATTGTAATGGTTTAGGAGGTGAGCAACAGAAATGGTAGAAATGCAAGCAGCATAGGCTCTGAAATACCAACTTTTAATCCTTAGTATGTGTTAAAAATCCATGTTGCACTGGATCCTACTTTTCCCATGATGCAATATGCTTTCGCCTAAGTTAATCTGTGAAATCAATGCCCCTTTAAACCATCACATTCTGGCTTTGCGCTGCTTGTTGTTTCAGAGGGATAGTGTCTGGAGCCTGTATGAATCCTGCCCGAGCCTTCGGTCCTGCCGTGGCTGCAAACCACTGGAACCATCACTGGGTTTACTGGGTCGGACCCACATGTGGTGCGCTGCTCACTGCCAGCTTCATCAGGTACGTAAAGTTCAGAACACAGCAGCCATTAAAGGATTCAGGACAGAAAATAAATATTCTTTTGGTTTTTGTTGGTTTTTTGGGTTTTTTTTTTTTTTTGCTTTTATTGCCTACAATTAGTATTTAAAAGTATTTTTTATTGTGATAAATCCTTAAGTTGGTTCCATTTGTGACATGTTGAAGGACTGACATTCAAACTTAAAGGTCCCTTGTTGGCATTTTTTTTTTTTTTTTTTTTTTTTTTTAACTTCTACAATTCTGTGGTGCAGTTTTTCTATAGTTGGGCACCTTTTGTGTTGTTAAACTACATGTAAAACCCAGTTTACATCATACTAGTGATGAGTGATTTCACACTATTGCACTGAATGACAGGTGCTGCTAGTGATTTGCCGAAAAACATAGTGATGTGGCAGTAAATGATTACAGTAATGAAAAAGGTGTCTACCTAACAAACACAGATGTAAACAACGCAGTATTTAAAATATACTGTGTAGCCTCAGTGATGCGCACGATGCATTTCAATGAGAATTATGTTTGTTAACTAGAATAAAACTCCACTGTGCACCTTTAAAGACCCCTGCTGATGAAAATCACATATACCATGTTAACATGTCCGTATGTTCCTTTTACATGCTAAAACACATATTATGAGCGATAGCCTAAGCAGTCAACACCATGTCAGAGCATTTCCACCTTGAAACTGTCGGGTACTGATGACAAAAATGCAGCTTCTGAGGTTCCATGCGTAACGAATGTAAGAAACCAACCCTGTCAACTTGCAGTTTGGGGCCTTCTGTTTCATTTTTCCTCTTGAGATTCCAATTCTGCACATGTCAGTCTGTGTTATACATTACAGCTTGTTATTATGTAGCATTGAGTAGTTATACGGTGTTTGAGTGGAGTCATAGAAATGATAATAGAAAGATGCATCAAAGTCATTTTAAGACAGGAAGGGATTATTATTATGGAAAAAATATCTAATACTGATACACAAAAATGCATTTTAGGGGTTTAGGCAATACCAGTATTGAAAATGTTTCTCTGATCACCTTTGCATTGATGGACTGCAAAAAAAATAGAATAAAATCAAATAAAATTCCTATTACCTCCCGCACTGCCTGTAGGCACCAAGGTCCTATTATCACACTTATAGCACTTATCCAGGTTGTTTTCTCCTGACTACATCCTTGCTTGTGTTGTATCTACTCTCAGATGTACGTCGCTTTGGCTAAAAACTCCCGATAAATGAAACTGTAGAATTGTGTTTCTATTGTAGCTTGGTGTACTTTACCTCCCTTGTGTGGAATCAGATTCCACTTCAGGTTGATAACGTAGTCCTCAGTGCAGCTGAATGCAGAGTTGATAAATGGCAACGCAGCAATAGGAACATGGCCAAAACATACATAAAGAACACAAAGATGGCTTCTTTACAACACACACTCCTGGAATGTCACGAGTGCAGCCGACTGTCTTATGTAGATAAACACGTGTACAGATAAGGTGCTGATTGTAATCTGCAAAATTAATGTGTCTCAATCAATTGTCTAGATCATTTTTCACTGGACTTCAGTCTAACTGGAGAGGAACCTGAGCTCCACCCAGTGAGCTTTAGCGTTGTTACAGTCTGATCTCTTACCCACTTGGTTGCATTAGCTCAGACAGGCTATTATAAACAGTAAAATATGCTTTTCATACTTCATACACAGGAGCAACACCCACAGACTTAAGACTGATGGGCTATTTGGAGTCAATTTGTTATTGTTTGTATTCACATTGGTGTGTGTTTGTGGTACTTTCATACCTTTTGTAGTCATTTCAAGTCTCTGTGGCCATTTTGTGCCATTTGGTGGCAGTTTTGCATTTGACTTTAGTTATTTTTTGTTTTTCTTTAGTTAAATTTGGCAGGGTGAAGTAGCATTTCACATCTTGTACGACAATTTAGTAGCTGGTCATGACTCTTCTTTCCTGTTCAGGAGTGATCCATCAGTGTTCTTAAACAATATTAGGGCTATTCACTTATTGAAGTGTCACTCTTCCAGGTTGCTTCTCGGTGATCAGAAAACTCGAGTGGTGCTGAAATGAGAGCGGGAGAACATCCCAACTGACCCGACGACAGCTTTTCCATCTGAATGTTCCTGCATCAGTCACCAATGAGACTGCAATGTCCAAATTTCTCTGACAGACATACTTCTCATTGGACTTCTCTTTGGATCAGCTACAATTGTTACATTCTTTTGTATTCATAGTTTGGGGCAAAGTCCCGAACGGAAAATCACACCTAAATAGTTTTATTACATCAAATATGGTACAAGGATAGGGTGCTATGCTACACAGTAAAGCTAGATTAGAATCATAAAGCGGCGCCTTTGATCAAATTAAACACGGCTCTGCTTGCCGCTTTCGTTAAAGTGACAGTCTTCCAAGAACAGCCAAAATGTGCACATATGTGTTGAAAAATGGATGTTGATGATTGTTGTGAAGATGGAACCCTCAGCCTTGGAAGTTGTTTTTGTCCAACATTTTCTACATTAAAGATGTGTTATAACAAAAATACAGGCCTGGATAGAATCATACAACTACAGGAACGACATGCAAAACATATTGCCTTATTTAATGTCAGGAAGTATTATCCTAAGTATAAAAAATATAATTACACCTTATGCAGAAATATGTGCCATAGCTTAGTGTTGTATGTTATATATTATATATTGGCTTATCATTATTGATGATTAATCAAATCTAGGGCCTTTAATTGAGTGATACGAACATTAAAGAAAAGAAACTGACTGTAGAATAAGAGTACAACTTTTTTCTTTTTTTCTTTATTGTGCTTTTGATTAAGAAGCGCCAGTAGCAGTTCACAATGCGTTAATACTAAACTTCAAATATCACATAGGAATGAAACTAAATACAGCACATCCTCTTTTAAATGAAAAACATAGTCTGAAATTTCGTACGAGAAATACTAAATCACTGTTTTATGGGAGGGACGAAAGAAAGAAAGAGACAAGAGATGTTACCAGTATATCAATAAATTTTTTATACAATAACAATAAGAAGAAGAAGAAGGAAGTACAGGCATCAGGAGAAATACTCACCTCTTTCACTTTTGTGAATTAACCCTCGTGTCGTCCTGCGGGTCAAAATTGACCCATTTTAAAGTTTGAAAATATGGAAAAAATATATATATTTTCATAGTGAAACTTCTGATGTCCACATTTTCAACATTTTTGGGAAATCTTTGAACATTTTTTGGTAAAAAAAAAAAAGAAATGTTAAAAATGTTTCTTAACAACATTCACAAAAAAATCAACCAAAATCCAGCGAATTTCGCTGGTTTTTTGGTTTTTATGTGAATGTTCTTAAGAGAATATTAGAAATTTTACTGATATATATGTAATCACTTTAGATATATTTAAGATTTTTTTGGAAGATTTTTACTCATTTTTTGAAAATATTTACAAGAATTTTCTTGTAAAATTTGGGGGATGTTAAATCCAAGTGGCGACCTTTTTTTCTTGGACAGGCAGTGTGTAAAGAATCTGTACATATTATCATATCAATCGCTGGAAGATCTGAATAGACCTCTGGGAATAAACGATACAGCACATACGGCTAGTCCTTATAATGACTGAGATAAGAGCTTAAAGGTAAAGGTAAGGGCCTCATAGGGTAGATCTACATACACAGCAATGGAAAAGCATTGCAATACAAGCAAAGGTTGCATCCAAAATGTCACTTCAGTTAAATTTCTACCAAAGTGTTATTACCTACAAGCTTTAAAAGTAAACCTACTACATCTGATAAAAAAACAATTATTGTTATATGGCATTACTAGACTGTTTTAGTGATGCATCATAGTTGGAGCAGCACTAAAGCATTTGAGCAGGCCAAACTACTTTTAACTGTTTCATCTATGATTGGATTTGAAATAAAGTTCACATACACAAATCTGACATTGCTCAGGTGATTTTTATCATTAAATTTGACCTCTTTGTGCATCAGACACTTATTAAAATGGAGAAACTAGTGAATTTTTGTGAGGGAAAATCACTAGTGTAAACTTGAACTGTGTGCTGGATTTTGTGTGCCTTTGAATGTAAATCTGCATCTAAAGACCAACTTGTCAATATACCTGTCAAATAGATGTAAAATGTACAATATTTCCCAGGAAACAGCAGCAGAGTAGAATCAGAACGCACCATTAAATGGAAATAAATTATGCTTAAATATAGTACTGGGCAAATTTACTTGTTTACTTTGGTGAATTATGTAAAAATGTGATATAGTCTGTGTTCACTCGAGTAACAGCAGAGGACACTTAGACATTGACCCATGTGAGCTATTGCAAAGTCATTATCCCAGCTTAGTCTTATCTATATAGGCTACTGGTGATTACTATAGGTTTGACTGGGAATCCATGTAAAGCAAAGACGATGATTATGACAATTAAAATAACTCTGCAAACCCTAGATGAACTCGCTAACTTTGGACCTGCCTTGAACTTTAAGTCCAGCTTTGAGCCTTATCATTCCTCAAAGGTCACACTAACGGCTCCTTGGAGGTCTGGCCAAACCAGGCCTCAAAGAGTCGCACCGGTCTGGGCGGGGATAGCGTGTATATTGAGTCGCAGAATATCCATCACCTTTATAGTTTTACGACCTGTGATGCAATTTGAGTTCACTGTGCCACTTTCAGGTGATGATTATAAATAACTCCAGCGCCTCAACCACAGACTGGTTCAGCTGTAGGTGCTGCAGGCAGCAGAAGTAGAGAAAACCAGACAAGAAAGCAAAGCAGCTGCAATGGGAGTCGAGAAAATGGAAATGGAGGACACGGATTCTACTCTGATGGAGAATGGCAAGAGGCCGCCTGCGCCCAAACCTCCCAACAAATATGAGACACTCTACCAGCCGTGCTTGGCTGAACTCGTGGGCACCATGTTCTTCGTTTTCATCGGCTGCGTGTCCGTCATCGAGAACCTTCCGGCAACTGGACGCCTGCAGCCTGCTCTGGTGCACGGATTGGCTGTGGCGGTGATGGTGGCTGTTATGGACAACATCAGGTAAACTGAGTCCGGTTTTCTGCATTTACAGTTTGCTTCTTTCCTCGTGTGTGTGTGTGTGTGTGTGTGTGTGTGTGTGTGTGTGTGTGTGTGTGTGTGTGTGTGTGTGTGTGTGTGTGTGTGTGTGTGTGTGTGTGTGTGTGTGTGTACGTTTTATACGTGATCCAATCAGATATTTAGCAGAAGTTTGAGTGGAAATTGTCTTTTGAAGTTTGCCTTCGTTGCTTCTTTCAATCCTTCCAGCGGCTCCCATTTCAACCCTCCCTTCACTATTGCCATCTACCTGTGCGGAGGTATGGAGCTGATGATGGTGGGGCCCTACCTGGTCAGCCAGGTGATTGGAGGAGTGCTGGGAGCAGGAATGGCAAAGGTCAGCTTAAAACGGCTTCCTCAAAAGATTCTGCATGTTTGAGCGCTTCTGTAGGTGCAGACTTTATTTAACCTTTATTTAACCAGATAAAACCCCATTGAAATCAGGATCTCTTTCACTAGGGCAACCTGGCACCTTTCACCTCCTTGTAGAACAATTGCAAGGAGGTGAAAGTATGAGTTAATACATGCAATTTTGAAGGTGCAAAAGTGTACAATAAAAAATAAAGGAACGTAAGGCATGGCGGCTGTTTGTTCTTTGTAATAAAGTGCACAAATAGGGAGGAACTAAGCCTAAAAGAGCCTTATAAATTAGAGTCAGCCAATGTGTCTGTCTGCATGCACTCAAGGAAGGCAAGTCTGATTTAAAATACAATTCACAACGGTGGGTGAGACGACTACAGTCAGTAACATATCTTAGTGCTGAGTTATTGCTAATGGTGTCGTCTGCATAAAAATGATACATTGCATTTGGCAAGTTGTTACACTTGTGCACCCCCGCCCACGTTTCACAGCTGATGACCCCTCCAGACCGCTACCGCAACGCCACAGGAGCAGCTTTTGACATTCTCAAGTCAGATGAGCACCTGTACAGGGCCCTTTTTGGCGAGGTGGCCATGACCTGCCTGGTGACCATGGTGGTGCTGCTGGTGGCGGTCAACGGCAAGACCAAAACCCCGCTGGCTCCGTTCCTGGTGGGCTGTACGGTCATCATCAACGTCCTGGCAGGGTGAGATAAAAGGGCGACGAGCGGAACACATCAGAAGCAATAGCTGATTATTGCAGGGCTATTGTTACTGTTAAACATTTACGCGGAAAAAGCTGCCAGCTGATAACAAGAGAGATTTATTTCAGTGTCAACATTTTCCCAAGAAAAGCTGTTTTCAGGCATTCCAAATGTGGAGACAGTAGCTAAAAAAAATAGATGACAATTAATGAGAAAGAGTTTAGATAGATGTTTTTATTCACGTGTATGTATACTTTAGAGGAAAAGTAGCAGTTATCTTCGTTCTGCTTAATTTATTTAGGCATTTTTGTACATTTTAAAAAACATTTGTGTAATAAATTCTTAAATAAAAAATATAAACTAAATCCTATACTCCACAATAATATTAAGATTATTGCTAGATTATATATGTTCTGTATTATTATAATACATATGTGTGGTCGTATGTGAATTGTTTTTAATTTCAATAGAATTTTAATGCATTTAGTAATTTTTAAACATTCATATTTAAATGTTTAAATAATCAGATTATTTACAAATACATGATGACAATTCATGTCAGTTTTTGTCTTTAAAATTGTTCTTTTTAAAATTCTTGATTTTCAAATTCTGAAATTATTTTCTTTTAAAATAATTTCAAAAATGTTGCAAAACACTTAATACATAAACTAAAGTCTTACAATACATAAAATAAAGATAAAGATAATTAGATGATATGTGCATTGCAATATTATTATCATTATTACATAGATGTGCATTTATGTGCAATCTTGTTTTTTTTAACATTAACATTTTTTTAACATTTAGTACAACATGTTGTACTAAATGTAAGATTTTAAAACCGTAATCAAGACTGCATTTTTCAGCACACAAATGTAAATTGTGCGTAAATTCAGTTATAACCGTGCGTAAAAGTGCGCACAAGAATCACAGGATAACCGAAACGTAGAAGCAATTGCTCATATTATGTGCAAATTTTCCTTTTTGTGAGCGCAGGGCTGACGTATCAGGAACGTGTCTGAACCCTGCCAGAGCTTTCGGTCCAGCTCTGATGACCAACTACTGGTCCTACCACTGGGTGTACTGGGTGGGACCCATCTGTGGAGGAGTGGTGGCCGCGGCTCTGCTCAGGTAAGAGGAGCAGCTCATGGCTCAGTGTTAATGTTGGATAAATAAATGAAAGGACAGGAGTGACAGCGACAGTCTCACTCTGTCTCTCTTCTGTTTCAGGGTCATCCTCGGTGATAATAAGTTACGAGTCGTTATGAAATCATAACAGCTTTGGTGAATCGTAAAGTCATGTGGTCTGTTTGATGATATCGTTGTTTTTTTTCTCTCCTGTCGGTTCATGTAATGGGTGGATGTTTTATTTTTCAGTGTAAAAATAAAGACAAAATGGATAAAGGATCGTTTTTAAAAAGTTTTCAACTGTAAATGTTGCTGTTATTTCACTGGTTTGCCCTGTTTTGCTACTTTATAGAAAAGTAAAATCACAGAAAAGGGTATTAATTTACATGCCACTTTCAATAAATAAATAATAATAACAAAAATGTGTTTTTTTCAAGTGGTAATTCTTTCTTTTAGCACTCCTGGCTGTATAATCACACCACTTCACTGTATTTAAACGAAAAAGCGAAGTATGAATGAAGAAAAAGCGTCTATATTAGGAACTGGAAGATGGTAAATAATTTGTGAAACTCGTATTTCACTTATTTTCATTGTTAAACTACCTAAAAAAGGATTAATTTACACGTTAACTGAAAAACAACAATTTAGAATAGGTCAAAAACGTAATAATTTATGTATTTTGACAAATAGTTATCCATTTTTCGCTATATGTAAAAATGCAGATGCTTTACTGTATTTAAATCATCTAAAATGTAACTATTTACAGCTATTTGCTGTTCTTTCTTTCTTTCTTTCTTTTTCAGTTTTAAACGTTCAACTATTTCTCACTAATTTGTTCTGTGTGTGTGGACCAGTGTGTGACGTGCAGGCGCAAACGACAAAACATCTCATCGGTAGACATAGAACACATAGACACAGCAGTTTCAGATTTTCTTATTTTGCAGTTTATTCATTTTCTTGTCACCACGAGTGTGTGTGGTCGTGTGTGGCAGGCTGCATTCTTCACTGCTGACGGCTCAACGGTACTTCTCAGAGAGAGCCAGGGCCAGGCAACTCAGGAATTTATCGGTGGCGACGTGAGCCTCTGGGGTGAAATCTTTGGGGAACAGGGTGGCGACCACCACCATTATGCAGTGGCTCAGGATCTGTAGAAAGAGCACACGAGTTTATAGGACATACAAAGTGTGCGCTGCAAAAATCATGTCAACTTTATTCCTGTGAAAATTGGAAACGTGTCTTAGAAAGAAAGAGATTTGTGCGTAAAAGTGCGCACAAGTCATTCTGCTGTGATAATCTCACTTTATGACTGATATCAAGATATTATAATGTAGAAGTCTCACCTTGAAGTTATTCGGGTCAATCCTCAGCTGGAAGGCGTGCAGCTCACTGAGGTCCTGCAGGCCGGCGGTAAGGTCATCAATCTTGGAAACAGCCAAAGCCACTCCACTCATGACCTTCTTTCCGTGGGCCTTCACGGGGCCAGAGCCGTAGCTCAGATCAGACCAATGGGAGAAGTAGGTCTTAGTTTGCGGATACACGCTGAGCATCCTGTGGAAATAGAGAAGTTGATGAGTGGGTCTCAGGTTTCGGGGAAACCAAAGTTTGTATTAACGCGCTCCAGTGGCGCAATCGGTCAGCGCGCGGTACTTATAAGACAGTAATCAGCGGAGTGATGCCGAGGTTGTGAGTTCGAGCCTCACCTGGAGCATTTTAAATTGTCGACAAGAATCAGAACACTCTCCAGACAAAAAAACCTATGTAGGTTTCCGAGTACTTAAAGTGTTTGGTAATGTGTTACATCTCTCTAATTAGGCAAATTATGCGTAAAATGTTGATTCCAGCGACAAACAGGAAGGACTACTTATATTACGCAGTTGTTTATGTTTGTAAGCTGGAATCAGTTGACTTTGTTGATCTAGAACAGCTTCAGCTATGAAGCTACTATTAGTTTTACTTTTTTTCTTCTTCTAGTGATCAAATTTTCATTATTACTATGCTTTAGGGAAACATCATTTTGGAAATCTTGGTGTCATCTTCGGCCTGGCACCAGTCAAACTGCTCAGCTGCAAAACAACACGTCATAAAACTGAACATTAACTTACAATGTGGATAAATGTGACACTCACCTGCCCAGAGCATCAGCCCCGATGGCATCAGCGGACTTGGAGATTTTGCCCCAAAGGGTCTTGACGGCAGTCTTGTCCTTCTCGGTCAAACTCATGTTGGCTCGGTTCTCACTCCACCTGAATGGTGATGCCAGGTTAGCCTGAAGCTCTGCTTAAATTCAGTTGGCCCACATAGTCACACCCACGGGAATTCACGCCAAGTTGGGTCCACTGACGCAGATAGGACCCTCTGCAGTGGCCGGATGCCAGCAGGAGATGGAATCAGTTGGCAGAAACGTTGGCATGTGCGCATAATTTGAAGCACGTGGCCACATTCTGGGCTTATGATATGCTGGTTAGAAGTTAATGATGAGGAGAAGATCCCACCCGGAGGCATGGGAGGACATCTCAGGTCACAGAGTCAGGCGGGGTGAAATCAGCTGGAGAAACTGCGAGAGCGCGTCTGAGTGGATGATGTGCATTTAATACGAACAAAACAGACAGAAAAACTAGTCATACTAGTTGCAAACACTTGTATTAATAGATATATAAGACTTTATTTCAAATTTCATATTCCGTTTAATATAAGTTTTGAGATATGCGTTAGTGTATCTTGCCTAGCCCTGAACTTAAGGTCATAGAAAAATGGTGCATTTTCGGAACACAATCACCATTTATTTATTTGTGAATGAATTTCGTAAAATTATAAGGTTTTTTCAAAATAGAATATCAGAATTTTAAAATCAGTAATTGAAAAAAGTATATCATTTTAAATGTAATTTTAAAGACAAAAAAGAATAACACTTACGATAATTCTCATATAATTCTAGATAACGTGTGTCTAAAAATTATTTTCCTAATGTATACAGTCAATTATTTTTATATATATATATATATATATATATATATATATATATATATATATATATATATATATATATATATATATATATATATATATATATATATATATATATATATATATATATATATATATATATATATATATATATATATATATACATACATATATAAATATAAAATTTTCATTCTTTTTGGTCAGCTAGTAAAAGAGGACTTTTTACTACTTTACTTTACTTTTTACTTTTGCTCCAGAAAAGATGCAATCAGACAATCAGGTGCTGAATGAACTTCTTCTGCTCTCTCCACATATTCATAACCTGTTGGTCCTTGTACACCTTCATAGGGTCATCCATCAATCCATTCATGTTGATAAACTTGATGCATTGCTGTTCAGCATCAGACAGCATAGATGGGATATGTGTGTGTGTGTGTGTGTGTGTGTGTGTGTGTGTGTGTGTGTGTGTGTGTGTGTGTGTGTGTGTGTGTGTGTGTGTGTGTGTGTGCTTATTTGCCAAACTGAAGTAGAGTTCAGAAGTTCAGTATTGCTGTTCAGAGTGAGATTTTTATTCTTATTATTTTTTACATTTTATTTTTACATTTCATACAGGGAAATACAACAGAACTAGGCCTTGTATGAGAACCTTTTTGGTGTATTTTCAATATTCTTTCTGCATCTTATGAAAACACAGAGACAGAGAGATTCAACAAGGCAGAGAAAATATGATATGAAAGGTCATTTAAGGTCATCTGTTGCAAGGAATCATATGAAGTATGCATGGGCCTTCTACATTTTTTAACAGACAAGATATTAGAAAAAAAAAGGTACTTCAACCTGCAGCAGCCTGCAAACTGGAATATTTATTTCTTTAAAAATCCAATAAATATCTTGTCACATTGCAGTTGTGCAGCTGACTTATAAGAGTTATGGGTGCCTGTTTTTTTCTAATATTTTATTTTTGCATTTTTTTGGACAAATTTTATTTAAAAATGCATTTTTGCTGGTGTCATGAATTGGTTTCCTGTCAAAGGGAGAAGCTTTATCAATGACTTCTGGTAATTTGTTAATCAAACCCCTGTAGATGTGGGCACCGGGTGGCTGGGTGGAGGGTGGAGGGGGCGCTGCTGCAGATAACACCGGTGTGGTTTTACAGATAACACTGAGGGGAAGGAACGCTTGGCAAGAAGGCAAAATGGAGTTTATTCGATGACCTGTACAATAAAACCAAATACACCAAAGCAGTTTTCATTTTCTTTTTTTGAAACTTTAAAAAAAAAAAAAAAAAAACAACTAATTTTAAGAACTTTGTATTACATTATATGCTGCAATTAGATCATTTTTATATTTGGAAATATACTTGAAATTTATTCAGCTGTGTGGATCCTTAAAGTGTTTGTTCCTTTATTTTTCAAGCATTCACTTTAGTATTTTCTGAATAAAAAACATGACAGATTCTGAGTAAGTTTCTGGTTTTATTACCAGCCGGTGCATTTTCTTGAATAAACTCTGCGTAATAACCTCTAATCCTGTATATACACCACATATATACTGCTTACACTGTTCATACTGTTAATACAGTTTATTCTATCCATACTATTTGCACTGTTTATACTGTTCATACAACTATTTAGCTCTACCTGTAGATTTAGATCATCTGTTTTATTTGTTTCCATATGTCTGCACTACCAGGCAAAAGTTTGGACACACCTTCTCATTCAAAGGTTGTTATTTAATTATTTTATACACTGTAGATTAATACTGAAGACATCAAAACTATAAAAGAATACATATGGAACTATGTTGTATGTAAACAAAAAAGTTTTAATCTTGAGTACTAGTCTACAATGCAGGAAACTACACACATAAATAAAAAGCACTGAATGAGAAGGTGTGTCCAAACCTTTGACTGGTAGCTTATACATTCATTTATTAGTGTTTATTGATAGATGTCCATACTGTTAATTCTGTCCAAAAATAAATAAATAAATAAATCAAATAATGCACTTTGCTGCTGCTTGTGCACTTCCAGTTAGAACTGCATTTCTGTGTCTCACTACTTGTTCTCTATACAGTGATAATATATCTTAATCTAAAAAAAACCAACAACAAACCAATAAAGACTTTAGTTCAGTAGTTTAGAATGAAATTGTTCTCCTGGTTGATGAAAAGGCCCACAGAGCAGCTGAAATTAGGTAAAAGGTGCAGAATAAACACAAAATTGTGGAACTGCACTGCAACAGCTGGTGCAGTTTCTTCTATATGACCTAAATGAAATGTTCTGTGCCCTAACAAGACCTCACCTAAAGCTTCTGACTCTTCTTTCATTAAACTGCCTCCAATAAATGCTTAAATTGATTAATTACCAGTTTGCCTCCTCCGATATACTTTGAGACTTAAACTCAACGTATGGCATTGCTATAAATGCTTAAGATTATTAACCCAATATCAAAACATTCCAGAAGCTTCTGGAGAAGTCTTGAGTTTATCTCCAACTCTTCATCTGCAGCCTATCACAACCTTCTGCTTCAGGGCGGGGGGAGTTTTGAGACGTTTAAATAGACGAGAGTCGAGTTGGAGAACTATACAGTCTTTTCTTTTCAAGCCTGAACAAAAAAGAAATCAAGAGCCAACATGGTTGAGTGGACTGAGCAGGAGCGCAGCATCATCAATGGCATCTTTGCCAACCTGGACTACGACGACGTCGGCGCCAAGGCTCTGTGCAGGTACTGAACAGCTCTCTTCTTCTACCTCCATCCTCCTCTGCTTGTGACCTGCTGGCAACTCAACTGTCTGTTTCCCTCCTGCAGATGTCTGATCGTCTACCCCTGGACTCAGAGGTACTTCGGTGCCTTCGGCAACCTGTACAATGCCGAGGCCATCAAGACCAACCCGAACATCGCAGCCCACGGAGTGAAGATCCTGCACGGTCTGGACAGGGCTGTGAAGAACATGGACAACATCAAGGCCACCTATGCCGAGCTGAGCGTCCTGCACTCTGAGAAGCTGCACGTCGACCCCGACAACTTCAAGGTAAAAAAGGAAAAAATCCTCATCTTGCATTTTACTTTTTGAATGCAAAAGCCTTTACTTAGCAGTCAGTTTACACAAAAATGAAAGACTTTACCTTCACATTTAAACATCACACAGAAAACTGTTGCAAACCAACATTTAGACAAATATTCCTTTAAACGTCTATTGTAGTGCCAAATGACAAAAAAAAATGCATCAAACACAGATATGAAAGGCATGTGACGTTTGATTTTTCTTCCCACAGCTCCTGTCTGACTGCCTGACCATCGTCATTGCTGCAAGGTTGGGCAACTCCTTCACTCCTGAGACTCAGGCCGCCTGGCAGAAGTTCCTGGCCGTGGTGGTGTCCGCTCTGGGAAGGCAGTACCACTAGATCCTTCGCACTTGGCTACTAGAAGGAGCTCTAACGTTCGTTTAAATCTGTTATGTGTCTCCTGAATAAAGAAAATTAATAAAGGCCCACTGAAGCAAAATTAATTTGAAGTTCTGATTTTCATTTTTACACGTGCGTAATTACGCACCGCCATTCAAGGCTCTTATTTGTATTTTCGTACATGCGTAATTACGCACAGCTGTATGTTAGATTGGATGTTTGTTAATGATAGAAAAGGATGTAAACTGCAAATTGACAAGAAGTCGACATAATAAACATTCAATGAGATCCAAACAAAGGCAGGCTACATCCAGTAATATATACTAAAGTCACAGCGACTAATATGAGCGACTAATAGAAAGCATAATGTGGTAGGTTTATGATATTAGAATGGTGTCAGCTGAGGAAGAAGTGGATTTCTTGGGTCTTGTTTTTCTAAGTAGGACTTGAACACCTCCAATTTCTGCAGGACTGCAGTTCAAAAGAAGAACTCGAAGCTCCTGATGCCTCAGTTTGTCACATCTTTTACTAACGTTATTTGCAAAATCAATGCAATTCATGATGTTCACATTATGGAATAATACATATTGCATTATGGAATAATCAAATGGGTTAAACAAACCAGAATTCTAAATGGGTGTTTGATTTTGATGACAGCTTTATGCACTATTGCCAATACTTTAAACAACTTCATGAAACAATTTTTTGCTCAGGTTATGTGTGTTTTTTCATAGCTTTATTGAAAGTATTTTTTTTTGCAACACAGAAGAGAACAACTTTTTAAATGATAGGCGTGTCCTAACGGTTTGCGGATGCTGTATATAGAAATTCTAACTTGAAACGCGTATCATGTAAAACCAGAGCTGCAGCTGTGCCCTTTTGGCCACGCCCACCACACAGCCCCCGCCCACACCATTAGATCCTCATACTTTACCTCCATCACCTCCCTCACAGAAGTTAGCACTGCTGAGGAATGGTGCAACTGCTTGTTTAATCCAGCAGATGGTTCTAATTGGATGAACTAGTTACAGTAGACCTGGGCATCCTACGGCCCGCGGGCCACATCCGGCCCGCCGGATGACCCTGACTGGCCCGTATGAGGTCACTGGAAAATATTAAAAGTCAATGCAAATATATATATCATCGCAATACATGCAAGCAATACGCCTGCACTGCTTTTATTTTGAAAGGTCTGCTAAGTTAACGTTTTTTCGCGCGTGCTTTCCGTACTTAGCATCAGGTTTATGCGCTGATTGGTTTGTTTGTTAGCTTCAGCCCGGGAAGATGTCAGCTAACGGCAAAAAGAAAGATTGATTCCCAATGCAGAGTTTTTAACAAAGCATGGACTTCCAAGTATTTCTTCACTGAAGTCAGAGGTAAAGCTGTGTGTCTAGTTTGTGGAGAACAGATCGCGGTGCTCAAGGATTATAATCTGAATGGACATTACGAGATCAAACATGCGGAGAAGTACAAACATTTGACTGATACAGAGCGGGGAGGATGTCTGAAGGTTTGCTAGCTAAACTGCTAAAGCAGCAATGACTTTGTTTTACCAAAGCTCACATCAAGGGATGCAGCAGTCAAGACGAGTTTTCTAATATCCTACAAAATCGCCAAAAACTTTAGCCATTCCCTGATGGAGAGTTTATAAAAGAATGTCTGGTGGACTCTGCAGCGCTTATATGCACGGAGAAGAAAGGAGCGTTCGTTAATGTGACCCTTTGGAGACGAACCGTAACGAGGCGGATGGAGAGCATCGCCGAAAATCTGGAGCTTCAGCTGCACAACAAAGTGGACGATTTTGACGTTTTCTCCTTGGCTCTAGACGAGAGCTGTGATGTCCGTGACACAGCCCAGTTACTCATCTTTGTACGTGGACTAACAAAAACCTTTGAGATGACGGAGGAGCTGGCAGCTGTTCAGCCAATGAAGGAACCACGACGGTGAGTGATTTGTTCACTGAGGTAAATACATGCATGAACAAGCTGGGACTAAAATGGGAGAATTTGGTTGGTGTTACAACTGATGGCTGTCCAAATTTGACAGGGAAAAATGTTGGACTTTTGAAACGGATGCAAGATAAAATGACTGAAGTAAACCCAGAACAGAAACTGATATTTTTGCATTGTATTATACATCAAGAGGTGCTGTGTAAGTCAGTGCTAAAAATCAACCACGTGACTGATGTTGTAGCTAAAGTAGTTAACTTCATCAGGGCAAGAGCATTGAATTACAGACAGTTTGTTGTCTTTTTGGAGGAGATGATAGTGAACATGGTTACCTTGGTTACCAGACAGCTGTCAGATGGATCAGCCTGGACAAGGTGCTTAAACGAGTTTGGGATCTGAGAGCAGAGATTCAAGACTTGGGCATTGTACATCATTGTGTTGTGTAATTTACTGTTTTTATTGAGATATATTGAACATTGCTGTAAGTGTATTGGGGAGCTGTTGTCTTTCTTTATGCTTCAGTCATCTTAATGTAGATTTAGAAAAACTGACAACACTATAATGGTACAAGATGTTTGCAGTGTTATTGTACATCCAGCAGCTGTTAGTCCAGATAAGCTGTAGCAGTTACCTCATAGCGTTCACGATGAACAAAAACTGACATGATAAGGCAAGTTTCAAATCTCTGCCAGCTGATGGTCACATTGTTGTAGAATAAATTCTGAGTGATGGCTTACTTACTTCGCTTGTAAAAACAGTGACTGCTGAAAAGTAATTAAAGCACTTGGAAAATCAGTTTCACATTTTAAGTATGTCTTTATGATAGTAAATATCTACACCTCAATAGGCAGCAATCATAGTTTGAATGAAAAAACAAAATCTTTCATTAAATAGTTGTGTTCTGTGTTCCACATTTTCATTGTATCATTGTATTGTTTCATTTACTGTTTTTATTGAGATATATATTGAGCAGAGCTTTTACGTGTACTGGTCCGGCCCTTAACAACCGTCAAAGTTTCTCATGTGGCCCCGTATGAAAATTAATTGCCCACCCCTGAGTTACAGGCTATTATCTTCACCTGGTTTTCACTGTAAATCATTTTAAGTCTGTTCAACTTAGAAATGCCGACTTGAAAATGTAATTTGAGCGCACTTCGGTTGATTGTTTCATTCAAAGTCATCCTATGAGTTGTGAAAGTCTAACGCTAGCTGAGTTAAATTAACAAACAGAACAAAAGATAACAAGCTCCTTAAACTCAAGATAAGTTAAATTAACCAGTCACAGACATTTATTGTTATCAGTTTACTTTTGCAAACAGGTTTTGTTCAGCACCAGAGACAGCGCTCAATTCCCCAGTTCTTTATTTTGATCACGTCTAACAGCTCTCCGTTTACGACTGACACAGTAGATAGGCTCAGTCATATGCTGTATAGTTTTGATGGTGTCCTCAGTGCTGATCCGCAGAAACATTATGTTTGTTTTTTGTTAATTATCAGTAATCTTACATTGAGCTTTGGAGTAAAGAACACGTGTGGAGATCCAAAATAAAACCAACAAAACAGCAAAATACCTGATGACTAAATTAAATCTGTTTTTGTCTAGGAACCGTTGTGCACAGAAACAGTGAAAAGCAAGTGCTACATTTACCAAGTTTTAACGTGGATTTTTTAAAAGTCATTTTTTGGCCTTTTGTTGGCTGTATTAGACAGGTTAGTAGAGAGGCAGACAGGAAAATAAGGAGAAAACCTGCAGCAAAGGCCATGAGCTGGGATCAAAGCTGTTGTGCACGCTGGCTCACGGTTTAACACAGTTTATTAGTGTGTAATAATATGAGTTGTTTTAAGCTACTTCCTGACTTAGCAGCAGCTTTGAAAAAAAAAAAAACAATCTCACTGCAAGCCTCACCTGCAAGTTTTCCAACATTTCATATCATCCTCATCAGTAGGTGGAATTTGTCTCATTGTCATCAAAAAGTGCAAATTTCCATTAACAAAACAAAAAACAAAAAAAAAGCTTAAAAGCTGAGATTCACATTACATGTTGCTGTTGGTTGGTGCTGTCCAATGGGATGCATTCTGTTCAAAATATAAAAGCTTTACCCTTGTTTACCCTTTTGCAACGACCAGCTAAATGATTTTTTTGGGCCAAACACATTAGGAGTTTCCATTGATTGATGCTGATAGGGTTGGGAAGTTTTGGGTTTTTTTTTTTTTCAATCCCAGAAACAGCAGAAAGTGTATTTCAGTGGTACAGATAACAGTGAAATTCAGAACCATAGACAGCTCCCTATTCAGTGACATTAAATTACACCCATATTTCAAAGAAAATGTTTTTTTTTTGTAGAGGCACAGACATCAACATTAGACATGGCTTTGTAGTTGCTGACATATTTGGAATTTAATGATTAAATACATGTAAAAATTAAAAAAGAAGCCTTCAAAACCTGAGTCACACCACACAAAACAGCAAAAGACAGCGAGATATTGTGATGTAAAGGATAAAGTTGATACAAAAATGAAATATAATAATAGAAATAACTTTAACTGTAAGTTAAAGTTAATATACATGCAAAAACCACAGATTTGGTCCTTTAAAGCTTTATATGATAATGTAGCAGCACAAAGAGAAACATGTTAATTGCACGTTTATTATTACAAAACATTACATGATAACAACAGTTACACATAAATAAACAGATAAATATTCATAAATAGCACATTTTTCACATACTTCTAATGTGGTTGAGTCTTATCTGTATTTCTCGGCGAGCACAGCGGCAAAAGCTGACAGGAACTTGTCCATTGCAGCGTGTGCAGTTGGTGTGAAGTCTTCTCCCATGTGACAGGCCAGAGTGACAAGTATACAGTGTGAGAACAGCTGCAGGGGGATAAAATGTGTTATTAGCAAAGAAATAACAAGAACAAGTGATGTATTGGATTCCAGTTATGTGCCGGTATTCGAAAAATCATCAACCTATTTCAATCAAGTCAAGATTTTGACTTCCTGAAACAAACTTTTTGGCACAGTTTTGTGTTTGATCAGGTTAGTAATGCATAGGTAGCTTAAAGCTTAGTGGAGATTTATATCATTTATCATTTTTGGTTGTTTGTTCTATACTTTGGCAATATTTTGGTTCTGGAAAATGCATGCTAGTACATGTACATCAATACATGCAGCAACAATTATCTCTGTTTTGATTCATTTTCTTAAATTGTTCTGCAGAAAATATCATTTATTGCTTTCCATATACTGCGAAAACTATCCAAATATTTTCCACATATTTACTTCATATACCATTATGTTGTACATTTTTGTCTTCCATATAAACTCAGCTGGCATTTTATTAATGATGCTTAGCTAAAACCATCACATCCAACAGCCCTGCAATGAATCCCACTGCAGTGAAGGCTCAGTTTGAGGTGTCACTGAGCTGTAATGCGTTAGACTGAGCTGTGTTTATGTTATTTATCCAACCCTCAGTGATATAAATGGAGAAAATAATAGTGTATGTTTGAGTTAGCAAGGTGTACCCAATAAAGCTCCCACTATATGCAGAGCATGGCAAATTTGTTTCACTTAATGCAATAGATGTGACTATACTGTATTGAAACTATATGCTGTATATACACTGGAACTGCAGCTGAACACAGGAGCGACTCCTAACTTCAGGAAAGGCACCTTGAAGTTGGTTGGGTCTATCCGAAGCTGGTAGGCGTGGAAGGTTTGCAGGGGAGCCAGAGTGACTGTCAGCTGACTGATATCTTTGGCTGCCTCCGCTATGGCCAGGACTATCTTCTTCCCGTGAGAGAGCAGGTGTGGAGAGCCGGGACGGATGTCTACGTGGGAAAAGTACGTCTTGCTGCCTGGATAGGAGGCAAACATCCTGTGGAAGAAGGGAGCAGCGAGATTAATTCATTCAATTAGTAGTGAACTGTTAAATAATGAGCAACTATTTTCATAATTAATTAACTAGTTGGAGTAATTTTAAGACTAAAACTCCAAATTTGCGTATTTCATTTTTTCAGTTTGGATATATTCCGGTTTATTAGCTTTTCTGACAAGACAAATGCAGACCTCATATTGGGCTTCAGGAGGCACTGATTTCTGACATTTTATAGACCAAACAATTAATCAATTAATCAAGAAAATAATCCACAGTTTAATTAGTACCACAAATGATCATTAGATCCAGCCCTAATTTTAATGAATCTGTATTTCCGTCCTAATGATGCTCATGTGCAACTGAAATACCAGAAGAATCAAAGTATTTGGTCCATTTAATCTGGCTTTATTTTTTTGGATAATATTTTACCAAAAAAGACTCCTTCATGTCAAAATGAAAACAGACTTCTACATAGCAATGTGAATGATTTAAAAATATACATGTAAAATGAGTTATTGCACAAGCATTCACCTCCTTTAAAGTGACTCACGGAGTTCAACACAAGTGCAGTCAGCTGGTGCAAGAAGTCATACAGTCAATGAAATGGAGATGGAGATCATCTGAGTGCAGTGACTGTAGCATAAAGACATCTGTATCTGGAAATCCAGTCACTGGTGAATCCGTACTGCTGGACATAACCACCCCATGAAGAGAAAAGAACACTCATAGCAACTTTGTGAAAAGTCGTTAAATTAAGTCCCTTGGAAGGAAAGTGACTGTGCAAGAAAGACACTATTTAGAGAGGCACCAGTCTTAGATGAGGCCACCAAGACACCTATGATTCCTCTAAAGGAGATATAAGCTTCAGTGGCTGAGATGGGAGAGACATAAAGCTGTTGCCTGTTCCTTACCAGTCAAGGATTTATGAGAAAGCTTGTTGAAAAAAATCACATATTATATCTCTATTAGAATTCACCAGAAGTCAACTGGAAGAAGCTTCTTTGGCCAGATGAGACCAAAAGTGAGCATTTTGGTCATCAGACTAGACTAGATGATACGTTTAAACACTCCACATCATCACAAACACACCATCTCCACTGTGAAGCACGGTGGTGGCAGTATCATGATGCTTCTTGGCAGCAGGCCCTGGAAGGCTTGCAAAGGCAGAGATTTAAATGAATGCAGCAAAGTATGAGGAAATCCTGGAGGATAAACTGATGCAATCTGCAAGAAAACTACAACTTGGGAGAAGATTTGTTTTCCAGCAAGACAATGACCCAGAGCATGCAGCTGAAGCCGAGCAAAAACACAGCGGTTTAAAGATAACAATGTGAATGTTGTGAACTTGTAGCGTCGATGCAAATGAGAATTTGTGGCTGGACTTTAAAAGGGGCTGTTCGGCCAATATCCTCTCACAACCTGACTGCGCTGGGGCAGTTTTGTAAAGAATATTTGGGTAAAATGTGCAAGATAAAGATTTGTTTACACGGGCTCAATGCCGTATTTGCAGCCAAACGTACTAAATACTGAAGACTGAAAGGAGGTGAATAGACAAGTAGTCATTTATTTTGCATTTTATATTTTGAAATAATTGACATGATTGACATGATCTGTTTTCACTTTGACATGAAAGAATGTTTTTAGGTGGTAATTCTTGTCAAAAATCAACAAAAGAAAAAAAATTCCCATCAGAGTGAATACTTTTTACAGGCTCTGTAGCATATTGTGAGAAATGAATTAGTATTAGAGCCATATAATATTTACATGCAGTAACCCAACACTGGGTTAGTTGGTAACTGACCGATGCTTTATAGCATTGAGTCTGCAGATCTAAACAACAACAACAACATAGTGACGAAGGGAATAAGTCATCAACAGTTTATTACAAATGCACTGAAAGCATCTAGGCTATACAGTTGAAGATGGACCTACCTAAGAAGCGCATCTGCCCCAATATCTTCGGCCACGGGAGTCAGTCTATCCCATATTTCTTTTATCAGGGCTTTCTCTTTCTTTTTCAGCATTGCAGCTTATTGCACTGAACAATACAGGATTAACTGTAGACGAGAATCCAGAATGTTTTTGTGGGCAACAAAGATGTGCCTTAATCAACCATTTTATCGCGTCAGTAAAGCCTTTAACCAAAAAAAAAAAAAAAAAAAAGGGAATAAAAAGAGAATGCCTAGTAAATAAGATGAAGTAATAATTCCTGCGCTCTGAAGGAAATGGCTGTAATGGTTCAGGTCTCAGCAGCTGTGTTGTTTCTCTCCTCTGTGTTATCAGACAGCAGCCAGGGCAGGGTGGGGACGCCTATCTGCTGCTTTAATGCGTCATTCTGCATATTTATGTCAATGCAGATGACCTTAAAGTGCAGTTTTCCAATAATGACCTCTTGATTGCCACTAGATTTCTTTTTATTTGTGATGATTTTACCAGGATTTGGTGCTGTATCAATGCATAACATTTAAATAAACAAATAAATGAAAAGATTGAAGCTTTTTTTATTTGTTAATACTAGACCCATAAGCCCACAATGAAGCCCTTAATATTTCCTTTAAAGAGCCCTTTATATTAAAACTTTAAAGAAATAGCACACAGGTAAGATGCTTCATTGCAGAGAGGGACTATTTTACAACATAGAGAAGACTTTTGCAGATAAAGTCTCTCAGCTGCTGCTATCTGAAGCTCCATAAGCTGTTGGAAACAGTGGGTGTGAAACCAGCCTGCATCTGATACCACTGTGAGGACTATTGCACTGCATTGCACAGAGGACTTTGCCTTTGTTGTGCTTATAAAATTTGTCTTTTATGAAGACATTGAAAGTGCACCTGCAATACAGGAGCACTGAGGTGCTAAATACGATAACAGCAATATGGCTGACTTAGAGTTAATCAAATATTGACAACAACCCACCATTTGAATTGAAAAAATCTGTTCTACGTTTTAAGTGACCCACTAGCCAGACAGAAATAATAATAAGAAGAAGAAGAAGAAGAAGGAGAAGAATCATTATCATCATCATCATCATTATCAGTTATTGTTATTTATTGTAATTACTGATTTGTTTGTCTGGCTTGGCTTGCTCTGTACTATATCCATCCCTGTGTGTTTCATTCCTGTCTTGAACTATTGTTGTTTGTTGTTTCCACCAATTACAAAATATATTTACACACACACACACACACACACACACACATATATGTATGTATATGTATATATATATATATATATATATATATATATATATATACATATACATAGACACGTACCTCAGACATGCTGCATCATGAGTGGGGTTTGATCTAACCTATGATACTTTCATGATGGTGTTTAATGTTATAGATTCTTATATTTGCTCACCAGGTTTTATAATCTTTCCAATAACTGCACCCTATTACATTAACAGGAATAAAACAGGCTGATCTCCCAAGTAATGGTGACTTTTACAATTTAGTGGGTTATTTTAAAATGTGTAGCACCTAAAACACATGATTTTTTTTTAAAATCAAGGTTTTATTCATTTAAGGTACAGCAAACTGTTGTGTTTCAGCTGTTACACGGTGAAGCGACGAGGGCTGACTCAGCATATAGAAGACGCACGTCTTCTTACTGAGCCGTTAAACAAAATGCACAGTCATGCTTTCTGTTTCAGTGTGTCACACAGCTAACATGCTATATGAATAGGACCAGTGTTTGCCAAGACTGTGGTTAATTTGCTGGTCATATTATTACTCTTATATACTATGTTTTTTAAATTAATTTTCTTCTTAAGTGACATATACCAGAGGCATGTGCACACTTCTTTTTGTTACAGGCACTAATGCACCACAGTTTATCACCTTTAGTTGTTTTGCTTTGAGGTTTTAAAGCACCTTTTAATGTCATCTGCACACCAATCCAGACTAATATTTATAGGGGGAAAAAAGCAAAACAGTGTAAATGCATTATAATAAACCCCTCTTTTCATGTTTTTATGTTGAGTATTTGCAGGGCTGAGGATCTAATACATAAATAAAAAGTAACATAATACCCATTAGGTGGCAGTGAAGTGACTTTATGGTCTCTGGTTTCTTTAGTGAGGATAAAATTGAAATTAACAATTAGCTTGATTAAATTTTTTGATCTGATTGAACTAATTTATTTTCATGCGAGAAATGCTGAACTCTGTACATTTAACATCTGTATTAGTCTGTGGAAACATGCCGAATTGTAGCTCAACTTTCTGAACTTGTTTTTTTGGGTTAAAGACTGACAGATTTCAGGTGCTGCAGGCAAAATTCTCCTGCTCCAGGTGAGGCTCGAACTCACAACCTCGGCATCACTCTGCAGGTTACTGTCTTATAAGTACCGCACGCTGAACGATTGCGCCACTGGAGCTCTGTTGTTTTTGGACTTGATTAAACCTGATTGTGTTCAAAGTCTGATAACAGAAACTACGTCAGTCATTCAGTCTCTCTGGTAAATTGCACTTATAATTGTACCTTTTTGTACTTCTTGAGCAGGTAACAGCTAGTTTTAACCATGTAGTGCAGTTGTTTTGCTTTGTACAGGTCTTTAGTACATCCTGTGTCTAAAAGCAGTGGGATATACAACCAACCTGCCTGTTTGTTGTGTGTTGTGATGCTCTGAGGCTCTTGTAGTTGCTGGTATCTGCTGCCACCTCTGGACACTCCTCAGAATAGTTTTCCTCAGTTAGTATGAGCCCACTGATATCTTGGTTTTTTTTAGGTTTTCACATACTTGAAGTGGTTTTTGAACTGCTAAAAGATTTTCACATTGTATAAATTAGTCTATAATGAAACAATCTTAGTTTTTTTTGATGTATTGTTGGTCATGCAGATTCACATATTATATCTATCCTCTCTGTAATTTCATACAGTCTCATATACTTCCACCTCATCATCTCCATCTGGAACATGCATAGTATTTTAAAATAGTTTGATCCAGCCTGTGCCACATTGCTATATCATGTTGTTCAAACAGGCTACTTTACAGCAGGATAACCTTATGAAAACGTAACTTAAATCCAGCACTCACTCTGAAACAAAGTGAAAACTCAACTGGACATGTGTTGCTGATTTCCTGTAGACATGATGTACTCTGTGCTAGGGCTTCACATTCCCTTTCATTAAAATGTGATCCGTTACAGTTGTCATCGTGTGGCAAATTTAACTGCAGTTTCAGTCTGTACATCATTACCAGGCGCAAATAACCTCATCCTGCCAAAATTAGAATTACTGCCTCACAGCTGTGACAGTTGCAGTTTACATCCATGGTTGTTCAAACTTGACCTTTGACCTTTAGCATATAAAATAATATCACTTGATCGTTTTCAAGAAAAGCACTCAGAGAGTGCAGTGCTCCACCAAGGCTGCTCAACATTTCCGATGATGAAATCTTGAAAAAAAAGAAAATGTGAAAAGAAAAAAAAAAAAAAAAAAAAAAAATATATATATATATATATATATATATATATATATATATATATATATATATATATATATACATATATATATATATATATATATATATAAAGAAAAACCCCTAACACTGTAAACATAAATTTAAATATAAGAACTGTTACCGTAATTATTACCCATTTGAGGTGTTAAAGTGTCTTTAATTTTGCAGGATTCATCTACAATATGAACACGATGCCACATAATATCCACTAGGTGGCGGTAATGTGAATTCATTGTCTGTGGTGTCATAAGTGAGAATGAAACTCGGCTGACCAGGATCATGTTTGGATATGATTTAATTAAATTCTTTCATTTTCACATGATAAATACTGAGCTCTGACAATTTAACATCTGCATTAATATGTTAAATCTTTCCCAAAGTGTGTCTCAACTTTTTACAACATGTTTTAATGGGTCACCGACTGACAGATTTGCTTGAACTCACAACTTCGGCATCAATCGGCAGGTTACTGTCTTATCAGCAAAATAAGCAGTGACTGATTGTACAACTGGAGCTCAATGTTTCTCTGGTTTATTCCTGTTCAAAGCCGATGAAAGGAAACGGCTTCAGTCACTGCTGATTAACATGACAAAAGCATTAAACCCCATAATTAGTTCCTCACTTGACTTAAAAAAAAAAATCCCTCTGACATCTATAAAGGCTTCCTAAAGAGTAAACATACAATGTTAATTCTTTTCTGTTTCCTGCCCCAACTGATTATCCTCAAAGCTTGTTTCATGCAGCTCCGCATTGTAATCAGTTTCCACAAAAGCAAAGCAGTTCTCTGTATGTCCTGCACGTAATGTGACTCTCACTCGGTGTACAACACAACAAAGAGCAGAGAGGACTGCAGTAAATAGAATTTAGATACAGGCCTCGGGCCGCATGTGGGCAGATATGAGTGTCTGTAAATGAGCTTAAACACCAGACATACTGACACTGAAACAAAGAATAATCGAAAACAATAACACAACAAACACACAAACGGAAAATTGAAAATGCTAAGCGATGGTCCTGGCACAGGCAGCCCACTCCTAAGTCATATGTGTGGCAGCTCAGGGCCGGTTGCAGGTTCATTTGTCAGACAGCTTGTCACTGCTCTCCTGCTGGAGGTCGCCTTCAAAGTGCTGTATAACCGAGAAACTAACTCGGCAACTAGAGGAAATGTGGTCTCAGAAAACACAAATACAACACTCACACCGACAACTAAAAACGATTCATAAGTGTTGCTCTTTTTAAGGGACTCTTTCTACGCACACTTGAGTTCAATGTGAAAATGTTCATTACAGAATTCATAATACATTTTTGAACTTAAGCATTAATGCATCACTTGAATCAATACCTGTTATTTTGTTGCTTTGGTACCCTTCACTTGTGATATAAAGCTGGAACAATTTGTCAGTTTTATCTTTCTGTTCTCATGCTAAATTGAGGTGGTGCTAGCTTCATATTTGCAGTGCAGACATGAAAGTAACATCAATCTTAACATCTAAGTCTCAGATGATCAATCTCTTAGGTTATGGGAATACCATACGAGTAGTTAAGATGGCAGACAGCCAAAAGGGTGTATTATTGGACTACAAATCAGTAAGTTTCTGGTCTGGTGTTTGGCATAGGCAGCTTCTCCTTTGTCTGCCTGTTTTTGTACATGATCACTGACACTGAAATAAGTGCAATGGATGAAAATTTAACTGAAGTTCACATTAACAACAAAAATGTGTTCCAGTAGATAAAGCAGGTTATGCATTTAAGTGTGTGAATTTCATGAGTGGAGGATGTGTGAGTGTGAGAGACACTTGAACAGGCATCCAGTCAGAAGTTAAAAATGGTACTGGTATTTCCTGTGCTGTTTTTTTCTATTGATTGAATAAAAAAATAAATTAATGAAAAATTCCAGCTTTTGAATGGATAAGCACAACACCCGTTTGGGTTGTCAGCTGACTCCGGCATGGCTATGCCTGCATAATAATTCAAATTACTGTACTTTCTAATACGCAATTATTCATTTGGAGTTAGAGGAACATTTTCCTGCTCACACAACTGAAAACAGCAGAGAACAACGACAGAAAATGAGAGTAAACAATAACTGAACAGTGTTTGAAAGAGTGTTTTTTTGACCAGCAACACGATCTTTTTCCAAAGTTAACTGAAAAGTTTGGTGCCTTAACTTAACCAAGTAGTTTTGTAGTGTAACCAACGACAAAAGAGCAGCTGAAAATGACAGACAACGGTGATTTAAAATGCCACAAAACAATGCTCCTACACAGGACTCACTTCACAGTCTTCTGGATGAAAGTCTTTCGGTTTATGCCTCCCCCAGCCCTCCTCTTATGGAGACTTTGCCATTTTTAAAAAAAAATTTAATCTGTAAAATAAATGAAATTCAGGAGTCCGGTGACATGAAAACTGTGAGTCACATGGAATGGACACCAAAAACATCAGGCTCCTCATTATTTATTGTGCAATCAGTATGTTTTTGTTTTGTGGACCCACATTGCTGTTGTATATTTTGGTGTGAGTCTGCATTGAAAGCTGGACTTCTTTTGCTTTCGATCCTCCATCTGATATGTAAAAATTGCATTCCGCTCCCCCTCGTTACAATCCTTATCTTAATATGACAATGGAGCTATTGTTTATTATAGAGCTAGAATTGCACATGTGGAATTGGGAATTTACAAAATTATAATCAGCACAACAAACCGCGTGTTTAAGCTGTTTTCTATTTTCAAACCAAGAGCAACAAAATGGATTCTTATTACCATTGTTGCTGAATAAGTGAACAGGCCTCAGATGGGAGATTTGTGTCTGCCGTGGGACTGCAGCACTGTAATATTTCTGCTTCCCCAGACATGTTTGGTTGTGCTGAACATGCATTCAATTACAGACTAACTCTCTATGATACATTTAACTTTACTGTAGTTCTGACTATACAGTGACAGCAGCTGTTGGCCAGAGGTGGAAGAAGGACTCAGATGTTGCATTTAAATAAAAGTACCAATCCTACAGTAAGGAAAAACACTCTTACCAGCAAAAACTTGTGCATTTAACTTTTTACTTAAGTAAAAGTACAATAGTATTAGTATCAAAATATATATTTTATGTAATCGAAGTAAAAGTACTTATTATGCAGAACAGTCCATTCAGAATTTTTATGCTGTAGCTAGTGAAGGAGATTTAACTGCTTTATACAGTTTCCTACCAAGTAGCTTGTGCATTTCCCTAATAACTTTTTACTTTAATGTATGATATTACACCATAATTGATTTGTCGATTATATTTTGAAATATTCCAAGTACATAGCAACTGAAGCTGCCAAGTAAATGTAATGGAGTAAAATGTACAATATTTACCTCTGAGCTATAGCAGAATGGAAGTATAAGGTAGGAGAAGATAGAAAAACTCAGGTAATGTAAAAGTAGCTCAAAAATGTTACTATAATACAGTATTTGTATTTTATTTAGTTACTGTCCAACTGTCCACTGTTAGAAACCAGAACATAAAGCGCTGATGCAAACCCTCGATGATTTCTGATCCATGGCAGAAATTATCATGTGTAATCATAAGATTAAATAAAGTATAAATTCAAGGCTTATTCTGACTCACTATATCCACTAATAATTTTCATACATTTCCTAATATCACTGAGACCACAATGTCTGAGACGACCACAAACATTACATTGCTCCATGTTGTTCTGCTGCACTGCACAAAGCTTTGTTGCCCACATTTTTCAAAATAACGCGGAGCTCCTGAAGGTTTTCAAAGCAACCTGTGGAGACCAGCACACCTGAGAACTTTACCAAACACAAGCCAAAAGTGGCATAAAGCAAAGTTCAATTTTAATGCCATCCCATCAGCACCATCTGGCTCTCCCTCCTCTAGAGGGCACTTTTATTTATCAGGATGGCCAGACTTGTGTTTGTGCACTTTAGTCATTATGAGGCCAAAACAGTCCTCAAAAGGACAGTAGAAACCTCCTACTGATGCTATTTCCCCATACAAATGTGAGCATTATGTGTATTATTAAAACAGTTATGAGTTTGCAGTGTGATTTTAGGGGAAGCTCTTTAGTGCCTGCAGATATAAAAAAGACAGTATCTGTTTTACATATGCGTAAATTGGTTCCATTGCCAGTGCACAAAAAACAGATGCTTTTCAAAAGGAACCGTTTCTTAAACAGAGAAACAGATAGTGTCCCAAGACGACATGATCAGCAGTAATCCTTCTGTCTAGAAAGTATGCGACTGCACGTTGAACAAACACTGCTTGATATTACTTTTCTCATTGTCAGCGGAATACATGAAATGAGGTTTTATGAGAGAAAGAAATGTCCAAACCATGTTTTGCTGTAAAACCACGGGGGATAAATGCGCACATCAGTTTGCAGGAGTCTGTCATTTAGCAGCATCCTTCCTCAGATAAACACTAGCTTCCCAAAAAGGCTGCAGCTTCTTTTGTTATATCCTAGAAGCAAATATTGTTGACTTTCATCTCAGTGATCCAGAGTTTCATTTGTGTTCGCAAATCGTCTCACCAACCTCAGCAGGTTTAAATGGAAGCATGACTGAATTCAGCAGCTCATATTCAGCTCATGTTTATTTCCAGTACCTCTATTAGAGCCATTATTTTTTCAGGTAATAACCTCAGAAGTGAGAACTCTTCCCTACCACACCCTGAACACCTGGACAGGCCTGTATAGAACGCAGTCTGTAACCACAAATAGCCGTATCAGTTCACATGTGACGATCACATTGTAGCAGTGACTGAACGTTGTGGTGAGTGTGATGAGAGACGGTGGTCAGATGAAGCCATTAGAGGTGGCTGTATAGTGGGCGAGGGCAGTAAGAAGATCCAGGGAGGTTGAAGGAACAGGACACCCAGCCTGCAGGGGAGACTGTCCCAGGTGGAATAAATCACTGCTGTAGCACCACCCATGTTGATTTCTGATGAAGATTAAAACTAAACTGGACGTACATGTGCAGTATTTTTAATAAGATAAAGATAAAATGGCCATATATAAGTACATACATACTTGTTTTGCAGCATATTAGTCTTATTTAACCACGAAAATTTGTCAGTCATCTGATCTACAATAAAAGCTTTTATCCTGCTGAGCCAGCATGGAACAAATCAGACACATCTTACAAATTACATTTCCTGAGTTAGAGTATTTATTGCTGTGAGCATGTTTTGACTGTGTGTTAGGCCTGATAGACTGGGAGATGGAGGAGCTAAATAAATGAACACCAGGTGACCGGTGCTCCCAGACATGTGGGTTTTTTTTTTAATGCAAGCAGGTTTGGACGGCTTAAGAGCACATTACCATTCCTGAGGTTTTGAGATATCTTTCAGCATGTGTAAATTCCAACATGTTTCACAGATGGTAACCATGCTAATATATTCTAGCATGTTTAGCTTAGGCCTTAAAATTTCCAGCAGTGGAAGCAGTTTTCTGAATAAAATGCTAATGCTGTGTTTGGGGTTCTATTGAAAAGTTCCAAATCCTCAAATATGAGGTTTACCATTTCCCCGGTGAGGAATTTTCCATTAAAAACATGTTTAAATGACGACTACGGTCACCTGTGAAAACACGTTCAGAACAGGTTCAAAGTTTTTTCATCAACTATTTTGAGACATTGATGGAACACTCATTTATATTTAGACTGTATTTCACTGGGATTAAAAATAGTGAAAAATGTCGTCCTTAAATGTAAAAATATAAGTTCATCAAAGTGTTTTGGAGTTAACTAAAAAACAACAAAAGATAAAGCAAGAAAAAGAAGAAAAATGGGGATCTATGGAAGGGCAGAATTGTTCTCAAAGCTGTAACAGACATCTTTTAGCAGCTGAAGCATTTATTTTTAAATTAACGTGAACAAATACTCTCTTAACAATGTAGTGAAACTTTCTTGTTCTCAGCACGCAGCTTGTATATTTTCATATCTTTCACATTTTATATGAAAACGTAAATGCCTTGAAACGACGTCCTCATATAGACCACATTTGGCCTACCAGTGTAAAATGACTTCCTTTTACAACAGTCAATATCTGCTCTATTTAAGCCACAACTGAACAAATTACCACAATTATTAAACACGTGACATATTAATGATTTTATATTTTGGAATTTGGAATTTATATATTGGAAATTGATTTATAAATAGTAAATAAATACTAACACTGATTATAGGAAAAATGTTGAATATCAGATCTGATAATCAGCCAGGGCGATAATGACACTGTATATCATTTTAAGTTCATTCAGCTTAGAAATGTAAGTTTCTGCCCTTAAAATGTGAGTTAACTGAACTTTGGCTGATTAATTAGTTCCAATTGTGACAGGACTAAAACAAGCTGAATTAAATGAACTGAACTTGAGAAAACAAGTTCAGTAGACTTTAAATATTAAATTGAATCCATCACTCACATTGTCACTAGCTACTTGTCAAAATGTGAAAGGAAATTTCACATTTTCTAAGTTTAAAGCATTTCTTCAGTGGCAGCTGGTGAAATTATTTTTTAAGCGTTAGTACAAAGACAATATGTGAGGTTGCACTGTGGATGCAGGGACTGAATTCAGTATTAACTGTTGTCACTGATGGATTTGTTTTTATTATTAAAAAAGAAATTACCATAATTACATTCAACAAAGACTCACAGCAATTTTCCATCTTTTTTTAGCTACAGAAAAAAGGAGTCTCTGGGGAATTTTAGCTCTCTAGCAGTGCATCCTGGGAATTCTAATTATATGATAATTTTGCGTCACATAAGCTAAAGTGATTTAAGTTATAAGAATCCATGTTTTTAAGTTCTATAGTGGTCTGTTTTTTTAAATGAGCCATTTTAGCTTCCTTTGACTGTAAATAGGCAAAACTCAAAAATTTTAATTAAGCAAACTACAAAAGATGAGTTGCTTTGACTAAATTTCCTATTGATGTTTTACAGTGCAGATGACCTCTAGCCTGAATACTGACATACTAAGATAGATATCAGGATAATGCTTTACAATCTTTTTGCTTTTGGACACATGGACAGACGGTCTAAAACATCCAAACAAGATAATTACAAACCAAACCTGACTCACTTTAGCGTCCAGTTGGTCTAATACACTCCATTAGCTTGTATTACCTAATAACAGTTAGTGTGTGGTAATAAAATCAGTGTTTATTACGGAAAAAGACAGCTTACATAACAGATTAACAGATGGTCCCTCCACTCTTTAAAATCTACCGGCTCGCTGTAATTATGAGGTTTTACATAACTAAGCAGGAGCCAACAGGTTGCGCTCACTCAGCCTGCAGCTGCTCGGTGTCGCCGATGGGGGGCGCCGGGTGGTCGGCCGGTTCAGCGTCCTGTCATTCAGCGGCGGCGGCGGTGTTGGACAGACCGGGCGAGAGGCTGCAGTCGGAGCCGGTACGGCGGAGAACCGAACAATACGGAGGTTTTCAGCGGGAAGACGTTTTACCTTCTTATGGCACGTGAGCACCGCCCTCGCTAACATCTGGAGCTCACGCCTCGTAGTGAAACTCCTCGCGCGATGAGGCAGGAGAACTTATGAAGTGAACGCCGGTACCGTCTCACCGGAGGAGCCGTCGGTGCCGGACCGGACCGGGCTGCTGGAACACTTTGAAGGTAAGCGGCGGGGGGGAACCTCTCCGTCTTCGCGGGGCTCTGTCGCTTCTCGCACCGGCTGTCAGTGAACCACACACCTCGGTGTTCGCTGCCAGCATCCCGCTCTCAGTGCAGGTATGCGGGTTTGCTGCAGCACACGGGGGTCTGGGTGGGGTCTCCCGAGGCTCACAGCGAACACCCAGGGGTGACTGTCACCTCATGCCTCCTTTGTATTCACTGGATGAGTTTTGCGCATCTGGACGGTCTCCCAAGGCTTTTACATTGGAATGCCATGTTCTGAAAGCCTCTGGCTGGGTTGGCAGGGGCGTAGCTTTTGTGTGATATAGAGGGGGCGCATTAAGTGGGGATCTGGGGGCCCTCTTGTAAAATATCGGGTGTTAAACGCTTAATTTCTATTATTCTAGTGAGTTTGTAGGCACCAGTTTGTGTCTCCTCATCCTGCTTCTGTATTGTCAATGAGCAGTCTGTTCTCTAGTGTAGAATGTTCTGACTGCACCTCTTTATTATTCTACTATAATAGAAAACTGAAGCTTTAGCTTCTTTGTGTTTCTTTAAACCAATCACAATCGCCGTGGGTGGGGCTAAGCCTTTTAAAGTCTTTTACTTTAAGTGCATACTGTCTGCAGCTGCCCTCAGTTTCACGCAGTATGAACACAGTTGGGACATACTGCTTCATCACTATTTTGCGCCTCAGTCCGGAGTGCGTAATGAGCTGTCTTTCTTCGCTCTTGTTTATGCTGTGTGAGACATACAACATATGTGATGCGTAGAGAATTGTGGGTCAGAGTGGCCAGAAAAGCGGCTTGAATGTGGCTTGAATACTGCAAAATCTGATGAGATGTAGTACGACTGCTGCACGTTTTCATCATACTATACTTGGTGGACTATATGTTGGGAATACAAAATCCATTCTGGCAGTGTATATAGTTTGGTAGGAAGGATATTGAAACGGACTCTTGTGCAGACACGAAAATGTTTCACTGCAATAGCTTGGTCCCTGCTGATGAAAATGCCCCAAAAACTAACTAGAAACATTGTGAGATAAGACTTTCACCAATAAAAGAGACAAACATAATTTGAGAATCAGTGACAAACAAGTGAAGCCTATAAATTCTTTATGTCTGCAGAAGCTCTCTGGATTTATAAAACCACAGACTGATATCGGTGTATGCACTTTATCCACACTAATCCCCACCAGCTGGTCTTGAATTGTGGAGGTTTGCAGGATGGGCCTCCATCTATGGTTGCCAGTTACTTTCTCAGGAGGTCTGTATAGAGTAGAATACAGACTGGCAGCTATTTTCTTGTCCATGTCTGGATCTTTCCTGGCATACGCTGCAGGTGCCCCTCTTTGACTGTAGGGTTATTATTATTGCTACCAACAGGAACACTACCAGAATCATGGCTTTTTCACACCATCTGTCTGGGTCTACCTTTGCTAGTTCACTATTGACAATCAGCCATTCTTGGAAAATGAAACTTTCCACATAATCTGTAGGCAAATGTGCAAAAGCATCCTTGTCAGACAATAAATGTTGTATATTCTTTGTAGAAATTTGTAACTGTTCACTCAAAAGTCAATCAGGCCTGCATCACTGCAGATCTAAATCTTCATTAAAACTTGCAGTTGTCAGTGTGTAGGTTGCTGTAAGGAGGTTTTTGTTGTTTCCTGTGGAGAGGGGAATTTTCAAAACAGTAACCCGCAGATGAGTTTGAAAAGAGGAAGTCATGTGAAATGAGCGGCCAATGGCAGGCTTACACCTGCAGCATCCATCTGGTGAGCCAACCTAGTCTATGAGTAGTGTTAGCACATGTTTATTTTTTTATTAGAGCGCACAAATGTTCTAGGTATACTGTATCCTGTCCACCCCTCACCCACGAAATCTACACCTATACTTAGGGGAGCAAGTGTGTGTCTGTCACATACACACACATACATGTATAGAGGCAGACTTGCATGAAATCGTTTTTTCTCCTTCCCATGAATCATCTTGTTTTATTGATGCCTTGCTTTGCTATGGCTGGAAGGCCAACACATGGGGGCCTTCATCAATACAGATCTAATGAGGTGTGTGAGAGAGAAAAGAAGCAGAGCCTACCTAAGGCATTCAATAACATGTAACCCACAGGCAAGATTCCCTACTCTAAAGTGTTGTAGTAAGTCAACATTACATGCACGTAAAGTACACGATGCACGCACACACTGAGGCACACACAGGGTTTGGGAGCGATAAATCGATTTCAAAGTGCTGCAGGCCGCTCTGCAGTTGAGATGAAGGGGACAGCCTCCGTTGCTGGCTGCACAGAAATCCCACAGAGACAATTAAACTACTGACCCGTGTCATCAAGGATTTGTTTTGGCTTCCTGTTTGGAAAGATGGTAGGAAGCAGACGTCTGGGCCAGATGGCAGAAACACACACTTGTGTAGCATACACACACACCTGGAACAGCCATACACATTTCCTACTGAGGGGAGACCGTTTTGGTAGCCAGGGTTTGAACCTGTGACCCCTGTTATACATGGAGACTCGGTGTTGAGTTAATGGAGTGTGCAAAAAGAAATCAGTGCAGATTCATATTTGAGCTTTCGCTGAGACACAGGGGTCTCTTTGTAGCTGCAAGGATCTAGATTTCCAGATAATTTTTCAACACATAAAATGTGTCTTTACTTTTTGTTTTGATGTGTTTTAGGTTGACTGCATAAAATTAGTTTGTTAGCTTTTTGTTGTTGACAGTCTTTGAGTGTGGCTGAATTTGCATATTTACTATACATGAGATCCTAAAAACTGAAATATTTACGAAAACATCCCATTTTTTTCATCATTTTAATGCAACTTCGGAAAACATTCATAGTGATATAAAAATAAATCCAACTAAATCTGCGCTTGTTTTTTATGCTTTTAGGAACTAAAGGCATATGACAGGACTTGAGAGGGTTGATAAAATATGTAAAAATTCTGCACTTGTGGCACATGCACTTAAAAACTGTTACAATTAAGAATGCAACCAACTATTTTCATCATTGGTTAATATCCTGCTTATTTTTTTGATTAATATAGGAATTGTTTTGTCTTTAAAATCTTAAAAAAAAAAAAAAAAAAAAAAAAAGTTTCTTAAAGCTCAATGTGACATTCTCAAATGTCCAAGACATCTGGAGAATTTACTGTGACACAAATCGGCAAAGAAAAGCAATAAAATTCTCACATTTGGATAAATATGGATATGGTTATTGGTATTTGTGCTTAAAAAATGCTGTTGCAATAAGCCTGTTTCAGCTCTTAAAGATATTACGGGGTGGAAAATAATTTTTAATACATGTGTAATGAACCTTTTCCATATGGTGAAATAAAAGGAATCTTAATTTCAGTGTTGTATGTAAACTGAAAAATGAGCAGAATATGTAAAAAACGTATGTACAATTATGTAGATACCTCTATCTGGCAGTGAAATGATTTTGACTTTCTGTCATACAAAAGAAAGTGAAGACAAAAGTAGACCAACACACACACGCACGCACGCACGCACGCACGCACGCACGCACGCGCACACACACACACACACACAACATCCTGGAGGATGTTTCATCCGGTGTGAATTGTCACTCTGTGTACATAAGTGTTAATGTAGCAGGCGTCTTTAGGCGCTGTGGCATTCTGCAGGTGTGTTTCTATCTCTCAGTCTCTTGACTGGCATACTGATGCTGCCGTGCTGAGCTTGTCTGAACAAGGTGCAGTGACAATAGCGGGTTTATTTCTGGGCCGCTGCTCTCAGAAGTGAAATGCATCTTCATGTTTATACTAAGCCCTCGAACGGGTGCATCTGGGTGGAAAACTGGTTTGGTTTTATGGGTGCCCTCCGGTGTTTTCACAATGCATTTTTCATGGCAGTTTGCCCACAAGTGGATCTCCTCCAGCGCTTACAAGCTGTGCTGTTCGTCTTTCTTGTATTTTATGCCACAACTTGCAACTGGAAAGCTGGTTCTTCCAGGTAGGATACCAGTCCAGTCTCGCATCAGAATGTGTACCAGCTACGTTGGTCCACAACACAAAATCAATTATTCCCACCAAAAGGCTATGAAATTGTGAGCTGCCGATGTTTTTAGAGGCTGTTATTGTGGTGGGTGTCACCCTAGCAATATCAAAAATTGTATTTTAACCCAGATCATGAACTTTTCTGAAGTCTAACCAAGTAGTTTTGTAGCACAAAAAAAATCAAACAGTGACTGTAAGTCACACAGAATAGCACCAGAAAATGTAAATAAATATGTGAAAATAATACAAAAAACTGGACCCACAAAGGACTCCAACCACAATTTTGAGGGTCCTGTGGTAAATGCCTTCACTACCACTAAAACATTTCAATTTGTTGCTCTTTCTCTGTACAAAATGAAAAAACTTGCATGTCACACGTGTCACATGTAGATGCAGGCCAATAAATAAGAATAACAATGGACAGTGGATAAGAATAACAATGGAGAAAAAGGCAGTATTTCACATTTTGGTGTGAGGCTTTGTTACTATGGATATCTGAGATATTTGCATAGAATTTTGATGGATGCCCTTTGTCTAGCAGTTTCAAACAGGAAACTACACCATGCATGACTTTTAGTGCTTGTATTAAGCAGGCGTTAGTGCCATTTTCAGCATATATATATATATATATATATATATATATATATATATATATATATATATATATATATATATATATATATATATATATATATATATATATATAAAAAACTAGTTTTGTTTATTCGGATTTCATGCAAAATAGACATTTATGTTTACTGTATAACAAAAAACAAGAGGAAACGCTTATATTCCTGCCAAATAACACAGGTAATAGAATAGAGACTTATTCCTTTTACTGATTACAGATCATATTTATTGGCATTAGTCCTATTCTGATTCTGGTTAAGTTAGAGATGTTCATGCATATAGAATTGAGGCTTTCGGGCGTTTTTTTTTTTTGTTGAGTTAAATATCCATCTCCAATTGATTGTTTTGATCAATCAACAAACTGAAACGCATGCAAAGCTTTGGTTTGTAAGAATACAAAATACTAACAAGTACACACCACTTTCATTTAAGTTGTTTTAACCTCACTAGATTGGGCTAATCCACCACTTTGATCCAGGGTGAAATGTCATAACTGCTGGATGGACTGCAGCTAAATTTTGTGCAGACATTCATGGTTGCCAAAGGATGAATCCTACCAACTGTGGTGTTCCTCTGACTTTTCCTCTTGCACCCCCATGAGGTTTACATTTGTGGTTTTAGGCGAAATGTCTTGATGAATAGCCGTGAAGTTTTGTGTAGATGTTCATTTCCTCCTCAGGTTGAATTCTAATAACTTTTAGTAATCCTCTGTTTTTTTCTCCGATGTCATCGGGAGGTCAAGTCTTAAAGACTTTGGTTTATGGCCAAATACCTGCAACATGAATTACATTCCCACCTGCATTAGTTCAAAACACTACATATCCTACCTGTAGACTGTTTTTGTAAACCCAGTGGCAGCAAAGTGACTCCTGCACTCGTCTTTAATGAGCCAGATTTGTAAAAAAAACAAGATAATGTTGCTCCCAGTTAATTTTTATTTCGGAGAGGCCAGGAGAGGACTTTTTGGAACTACACAGAATGTTTCATCAAAAGTTGGTAGGTTTCTGTAGTTATTTTGCAGCAATCTCACTCCGGTTGCACAAAATTTAACAAGCAAGTCAGTGACAGTGATATCTTTGCTTAATTCACAGGGCTGTCAGTGCAAAAAAAAAAAAAAAAAAACATTGAGTTCCAGCTGCTACAGGAAAGATTAGCCGTGTCAGGACTGTCTGCCCTGCGTCACGTTGTTTCTGAGTTTGCTGACAGCTAATGGTTGCAGTAATTGTTGCTGTCACACAGCTTGTTTGACTCTGTGTCTCCCCCTGAAAGACCAAATGATCAAGATTTGAGCTGATCCCCAGTGATCTAGAAAGGGATTTCTCTAATCCCTCCTCTCTCTCCATCTCTCTGTCTCTTTCTTGTCCTTTTCAAATTTTTCTATCCTTTCGTCATGCTTGCCTTTTTTAAAAATCATTTTCCCACACGTCATCCAGCTGAATCAAAACCACACTGGCCTTATCAGATAAACCTGTGCAGCCAAGAGCGCTCATGCAGATAGAGATGGTGGAAAATGTGTACTATTTTTACTACACTGTGACATAACATAATATACATTTCCAGTAAAATTAATCTGCTTTTCAACAGTCAGTCTGATTTCAATATTTTCCATGAGAACTTCACGTAGCCATTAATGTCACGTTGGTTTACTTTTTCTTTTCCAGCCTAGTGAAAGAGGCAGAAATCAGACAGCTGTTAAAAATGTGAGTTAATGAATTTTTAAAAAGCGCCGTACATAACACGAGACAGATTATGGAGGGTTAAATTAAAGGATCAGTGACTCATGGGTACATGGGTCACTGAAAGGTCATGAGTGGATCTTTGTAATGGTGGTGATGGATGATGGGCAGGTGTACAGTCATGCAGTTACTTTGAAACGTTCCTCTAATGATGAGTCGGGCCTAAGCTGCAGAAACAAGATTCCTGGCTGTCTGATGAGCCTTTGAAGAGTTGACTTGCACTGCTTTTAAATGTGTCAGTTGAGGTATTTCACTATTAAATATTACAGTGTTACAGTGAGCTGTACAGTGTAACCAGCATGGACATTTTATAAGCCAAAAGCGTCTTGTTCCATGTAGGAGGTCATGGTCGAGAGTTTTCGTTCTTTTCTCATCATTGCCACATTCTGCTTTGATTAATGACAACAAAGCAAATCTGAATAATGCTGAGCCTTGGTAAATATCTAAAAATTTGATATTTTTGCAAGCAATGGTTCTATTTGGTATAGTCTGTATTTGTATTTGTATTAATACCAGTAGAACTGACTAAAGCTGCAACTGTTAACTGTTTATCTAACGTTTTTAACCATCTATGTGTTACTATCTATCAATCTATCTAAAATAGAAAAGTATCTAGGCTTCAAATTACTGCAGCCAGACTAAATATCTAGTACACGTTTCTACATCCAAAGAAAAATGTTCAGTAATTATTTTGCTTATATGCAGGGAAATGTGCTTAAATTTAGCATCCAATGCTATTGCCATTATCTTGAAATAAGGCTATATACCGTGGAAGCAAAAAATAGCATGTTGTGCTTAAAAGAAGTAATCTTAACTGAGATTGTAAATTGCATATGACATCGGTTTCCTTGAAGAAAGAAGGGTGGTGAACAGTGAGTCACCCTTCATTCCTAACAGCCAAATGGTTTAATCATTGCTTTTTCATCATTGCTCTTTATTTTTCAAGATAAGTAGAGCATTACTCTGAACACATTTATCAGTGCTAACATGGATTGTCGTCAACCCAAAAAACTACTGCACTCTTGATATGGTCACAGCTTTGCTACTCTGACATTAAAAAAAAGTTGAATAAAACACAACCTGAACATCTGAACTGTAAACATAATGGAACAAGCATAGAACAGCTCAGTATGACAGAACATGCAGAACATTTTTTAGCTAACGCCCTTAATTGCTACCACAAACTCCCTGACACGCCCACTCAAGATGCTACAGTTGATTTCTTCTCTTCTTTATTGAGGATTCAGTGGCCATATCTGTAAAATATGGGAAGAACAAAATATTTAAAAACAACTTAAAGGCCATCAGTGTTCAAGGTGACAATGAAAATGTCTAACTACAGGGCTTTAAAGCATCAGCCAACACACACAGTTCTGTTATCGGGGCTTAGTTAAATGCTGTCTTTGTTCTGTATTGTATTTCGCCTGTGGGTATCCATAAATCCTGTGCTGTAGTGTAAGACTGACAGTAACATTGAATTCCATTTGGCCATTATCTGTTGCATTGTTCCAGCAACAAAGATAGTGCAAACATTTAGGAAATGTAATATAAAGATAAAACAATTACCAAAATAAACCAGGATTTAGATAAGTACTAATTACAGAAAGAAGATTATTGCACGTTTGTGGTATTGCACAGTTAATAAGATGCTTAAAATAAGAAATACTTCAACAAAGCAATTCTGAACTTGTCAGTGTTGATGAAACAGCTTTGTTGTTTAGAATTAGCAATAAAATCTCAATACAGTAACAAGTTTTAATATCTTTTAAGCTTTAAATCTGTTAAGATAATTAAGGACATCGAAGCCTGTCTGGTTAGAAGAAATATCTTGTCAGACAAAAACTGAGCACATATTATCTTGATGTATAATATGTTTTCAGACTTTGATGTAACTTTTTGCTGCACACAGCTAAAAGTAGTCTCATGCAAATGCAATTTTTTTAAACTTCTGTTTGAGCTGTGTTTGCTGAAAACGATCGTGCCCAGTGGAAATGACTTTCCAGTTACAGGTGGTAACATCATAAAGCTCTGAGAATCAGACTTCACGGGATGTTGTTGGTTTGGAAAATATGGAATAAATCCATACTTATGCATTGTAGAGATTATGTCCATTATACTTTTCTTTCACTTTGAATGGAAAAATTCCTCAATGGGAACAGATCATCTTCATCTTGAACTTTCAAGAAAAAAAGGCTGGATGAATAGAAAACTGCCTGTCAAAAAGGAATTTTAATCTGGCCATTATGCGGTGTATTCTGGTGTCCAAACGCTTCTTCAATGTCCGTTTGATGACAATGCTGTCCCCCGGCCAGAGTTCTCCTGAGGGACGTCAGACTTCTCCATAAAGATCCTGAATACCTCCTCTCTGTTTCTTTGAAACCACAATTATGACCTCCATTTTTCCCTCTAAATATTCTTTTCAGAACGAATTCCCTATCCCCCCTCTGTCCTACCCTAATGTGGCATCTGTGGGCAATTACCATTAACTTTTTATACAGGGCGAGCCAACAGAGGAAGCTGTTGTATTGGCGCTCACAGCATGGATTTGCTGGCTGCGTAGAGAGTCGGCAGGAAGGAGGGATGGTGGGAAGGATGGAAGGCTGCTGAGGAGGCCTATTCATGTCTCCAGGCGAGCCCACACTTGACTAGACACTTATTGTGATGGTGACCTTCCTGTCACCATGCAACTAACACAAAATAGCTTCATATGAGGGTCAGCTGAGTTTCTTGCTTTGTCTCTTGTCCTGCCTGTCAACCCTTCACTCTGTCTTTTTCCATGTCTGCCATTCTGTTATTGTGGTATTTATCCTACACTGACAGGTAGCCAGTCAGAATTGACTGACTGACATTGTAAGTAATGCCATTGTTTGGCACAATTATAAGAAATGATGATTTTATGCCAAAAGCACTACTTTTGCATAACAGCTTGAAACAGCAGCTCAGACCAGAGAAATCTTTTCAACCTTCTAACAGACTGAAAACACAACTTTAAACTACTGTAGAAAAATACTGATAAAAAACATGAAAACGTGACAACACAGGTGGTGGAAAAGACCACGTGGCCTAATGGATAAGGTGTCTGATTTTGAATCAGAAGATTGAGGGTTCGAGTCCTTTCGTGGTTGGATTGAATTTAGCATGCAACACAAGAGTCTGGACCCAAAGTTGCTCATGAGTACCCCCAAGGGGATAAATGAAATATCTGTCTTTATGGCGGGTTGTGGATGTGGTAGCTCAGTGGTTGAGTCTTTAGGCTACTGACTGAAAGGTCAGGGGACGCCTAAATGTGTCTGACCCTGTGCTCTTCTGGCCTTCTAGAATATGTAAAGAGAATTTCCCCTCATGGGAGCAATAGAGTATAAATAAATAAATGATTTAGTTGATTTAAATACAGTAAAACTGTACAGGCACATTATTAAAGAACATTTTGTAAATAGGTTTGTGATGTGGACATTATGCACAGTTTTGGACAATTTTCTTTTTTTTCTGTCACGTAAATTCTGTCATGCTATATATTATCTGTAATTTTACAAAACAGGCAAAATTTGTAAAATAATAGTTACATTTTTTTATACCTTTATCAGTCCTCTATATGTAATTTTATTTCAAATAAATTCGAACATCTGTAAAATAAAGATTTTTTGCACATTTAAATATAGTAAAAATAGTTTAAATTTTACGGTCAACCATTGTAAAAGAATTTTTTACCATTTGTAAAAATACTGATTTTTAATGTGGAGATAACAGAACTGTGAAAATCTGTAAAATAATAATAATAATAATAATAATAATAATAATAAATAATAATAAATTTTATTTATAAAGCGCTTTTCCAAAAACTCAGACGCTGAATAACTGTGAAATGTTTACAAATCTACACTTACAAATATTATTACACAACAAAAATCCATTTGAATTTTAAATGTTTGTTGAAAAATAACTTTATCCCCTCTTCCACAGATTAGATGATTCCATTTGTCTATAATTACAGAATTTTAGGAAAATTACAGCACATTAGATGCGACAGAAAGTCTTCCAATTAAACGCAGGCCTTCAGGCACTCCACCATGTTTATACAAGTCTTTTGAAGACAATGTAACAATACTGGTCTGAAATACTGAGTGATGACAGTCAATACTGTCCTGGTATTGACAGAGACAGTTCTGCTGTACAAAGCTCAGATGTGTCTTCCACAGCACTTTTATAGAAATACTATATTATAAGTTGTTGATTGTTGCCTCGAGGTAAGTCTGTGAGGGAAGAACACTACTTGTTTAAATCCTTGGCAAGACAAATCTATAGCGGGGAAGTCAGGGAGAGATGCTTTTCTTTCTTTCATCGATACTCTGCCCTTGAGCAACTTGAAGTGAATCTGCTCAGGCTGCCGTCGATATGAGGCTGTGTGAATACGTATGATGGGAAAAATTCCTTTTACAGACTGAGGTGTGGTCAGCTTAAGGGAACAAAGAGAGAACGTTTGGTTAAACCTGCAATAATGCATTTGTTGGCCTCTTGGATGTGGCAGAAACAAACAGTGAACACAACGTGTACTATGGGTGGAGGTACATGAAGTCCACAGCTCAGTGCGAGCCTTGGAGTCTCATCTCTGGTGCAGCAGAGAGAACAACATTTTTTTAAAAAGTATTTATTTGCAAAAAATGTAAATATTCAAAAGTACAAATTGGCCACATTTCTTGCTGTGGGAGCTAAGCCACTTAAATGCTGGATACTGTCAATAAGAAAACACTTCAAGCTGTTTCCTCTCAAGTGTTTAACAAAAGAAAATTGTCCATTTAGACAAGTGCAGTATATTCAGAATCCTGACCTACATGAACCTAAATCAACCATGAAAGCAAAGAGTGCAGTTTCAGCTTTACAAACTGCACGCTGTAACTTTGTTGACTGCATGTAATGATTATTTGCATTGTTGATTATTTAATTGCGTGCATAGTGTCTGTAGTGCAACAGTTCAGGACAAATATACAACCTGTTTCAACTTTCAAGTTGACAAAGTTTAAGTTGTTAAAGGAAGCAGTATTAGGATTCATTTGGAGTTATGCTACTGCCAGCTGATGAATTTAAGTCCTATATTCACCCACCTTTTGTCTCAGTTTTGGGCACTCATTAGCCACTACATGCTTCTCCACATCCATCAGCTAGTTGCCAGCTCAGCCTGCTGCTGCTGTCAATGTCTAAAACACACTTAAGTTTCTAAAATTTATTTAGTGTTGCAAGAGGGAAACCAGATTAAAGTATGCTGTCAGTGAGTATTTTGCAGATGCACCTTATATGCTAAACAGTATATATTGTTTCTTCACTATATTGATACATCATCGGTGGAATTACTTCTCACATATATATTTGTTGTTGCAAATTAGTGATTACTGGGATACTGGGTTGATTGTTTTGGCATTCAGGCAGCTTTTTTTTGGATAAAAAATACTTTGATGCAGAATTCTGAGCGTATTTTTAAAGCAGGATGTTCAGAACATTATTTCCTGTGACTCAGTGGGTTAGTATGTCTGTAATGCTACAGATGTGGTCAACATGTGAACAGTCCTCTGCTGTTATCTTTTCTGCACTTCTGCAAAGATTTATTTTTATAGCTTTATTTTGAGGGTGAGAATAGCCACAGTAAATTATTGTGACATTGTTTCTCTACTGTTCACTTTTGATGTTATGGTCAGATGAGTAAAACATGGTACTTGTCTTGGTTCATGATATTTAAGCACATAAAGATTTAAAAAAAAGATGTAACCTCAGTTATGTAAACCTCATAATTACAAACTTAGTTTGCCCTGTTTTTACAAACGTGTTTTGGAGTTCTGCCATTTCACTGCTCTTCCTGGATTTTGTTTGGTTTTGGAAACCAGTTAGTAGCATTTGGCAGAGAAGCCGGATTTAAAGTTTACCGTATTCCTGCTCTGTGAGGTCAATTAAACTCTTCGTAATTACACAGACGAAACGCCAGTGTTTTATCTATTTTCCCCTCTAACACCAATTACCATGCCCTCTAAATCCCCTCAGGAAGCTGGAAACTTAATGCCACTTGGGCCTGAATTACTGAGAGTAAAGAACAAAATGTGAAATTGTAGCAGCAAAAAATATTCATTTCGGTTGCTTTCATTTTCATTCAAGTGAATGCCAAACTGGAAAAAAAGGGGACAGAAGAAAAGAGAGAATTTGTTCTATACAAAAGAATCAACCAAGAGGTAAAAATAGCTCACGTGTGTGAACTTGTTTTTACCCTTTTATGTCACTGACATTGATATGGATGAGTGTTCTGGCAGCGAGCTTGATGAAGCCGTTCTTTTGTTGACTGAGCGAGATGATGAGCGGGAGGGATGGAAATAAATACACTAAACCAACAAAGACTGAAAGAAGCAAAGCATGCGAAAGAACAAAGTTCAATAAATTTCTCTTTGTGCATGTTGGAGGCCTTGGAACTTCTACACTTTTGGTCTGCTGTTTTTGAAGTGCACAACGTTCACTATAACAACAGCTGATAGTATTTTTAATATGATGACTTGTCCACTGCAGCTCATTTGAAGAGTAAATACTGACATACCAAAGGGATAATAGGACTGCTGTATCAGTGTATTTGTAAGTGTATTCTGTTTCTGAATAAACCATCAGTAACATCACATAAATATTTTTTTCTTAGACTTAATTTATAAGTATTTTGCTTGCAGCTGTAAATGTTGCTGTCATGTTGGAGTTACCATAGCTACCACATTCTTACTTGGAAATGATGTGAAAACATCCGACATACAAATCAACATCCGAGCTGGTTTTTCTGAAATCTCTGTTACATCTGATTTTGAGCAGAAATACTTGGATGACACACAAGGTGACACATGGTGCTATTTTAAGTCTTTCATGGCTTCCATTTGCTGAATCTTATGCTCCCTGGCAAAGTAAAACAGCGATGTAAAAGAACAAGTCAACTCTCAGCTCCCTCTCCTGAGGCGATCACTGATTAGTCTGTGCTTTTCTCTGTTTTGTCTCTTTTCTTTTACTTTTTGGTCTCTTTCTCTCTTCCACCATCTTTCCTCACATCATCCTGCAGTCTTATTCTGTCACCAGCTTCTACCTTACAACAGACCCAAGCGCTGAATAAGAACCAGGCGTCCTTTCTGCTGAGAAAACTGTGCACGATCCTCTCAGGTCCAATACCTGGCACAGGAGCTGAGCAACCATTGTACGCTCTCCAGTGGCATTTTTTGGCAGTCGAATATGCCATGAGGTGTTGGAACATTTGAAGTGATGAATAGCAACGCTGGCTATGTCCTAAAGGAGTTTTTCCATCAAGTAATTTCTGTTGTGCTTCCTGCGGCGGCCAACAGTGTTTTGCAGTTTAACCCAATGAGCCTGAGGCTGTTTTCAGGGTAATTTCACACTCTTGTCTTGTTCATTAGAGGGGCCAGTCACACGTGCTGTATCTTGTTGTTTTTAGAACAATCTAGGCTTTCCTCCATCATTTGATATGTTAATATGTTTTCTATATTAGCCTTTGTACCAAGGAAAAGACCATATTATAAAATGGTAATATATTTTTTTTTACATATATCTCACCATAAAATGCTGGCAGTAGAGATGTCTTTTTATAGTTGTGTAGAGCTGTATAAAGGCTATAACTACGAATAAGTTACATGTAAATTTGAAATGATTTTTCTCACCAATGCTTCCTCACACAGACAAGCAACTAGCTTTGTTGAAAAGGTCACATCATGTGCTACTCTTCATAAATATTTTGAGAGCAGTTCAACAGTGAGGACATGAATTTGGACATGAGATTTTTAGTGACTTGTGGTTCCTATATTTTCATTTGCGCTGCATTTAGTGAGAAAGAGACAGCAGAAAAACAAACTTGAAACTGCTATAATGACATATAGTAACAATACATCAAATGGCTGTTTGTAAAGTGAAAATGGTGACTTGTAGAGATCAATTCACAGACTGTTTTTTACTCGACTGTGCAGTTCCAGTCAGCTATGAGGTATTTTAGGTGTCTTTCAGTACATTGTTTTGTTTTTAAGATCTGTAACTTTACTGTCAATCAGTCATGCGGCTCTCATCACTGTCATTTTCAGACACAGCACGTGGTACAAAACTCTAAAAACTCACTACACACAACATACAAAGTTGTGCAATAGCATTAAGCGATCCATTAAGCGATAACTGGTAAATTTAATGGAGTGTTTGGCACCTAAAGGGACCGGTGTTTCTCTCAGGGGGTGGGGGGTAGGGGGGGAGACAAAATGCACCAAAACTAAACTTACCCACTGAGCCAGAGGCAAAAACCGGTAAAATGATGCAGATGTTTGGCAATAGTAGACAGGCAAACATGTACATGGATGCATCACATGCTTGACGTAACAGGAATAAATATGCATGTGCTTACACATTCAAAATGCATTATCTTTATCCATGTAGCAAGCAATGCAGATGGATGTCATGTTGTTAAGACATGTTGTTAGATGGCTGTTTTGATTAAGAGATAAAGTTTTTCCTGTGTCTTCTCCATCTCTCTCTCTCTCCTCCACACAGTATCATGCTGTTTAGTCTCTGTTTTTTGCTGCAGTGGATGTCCTTCTGGGGTTTTTTATGCTCTTTGACTTGGCGCACTGTCTTTTTTTTTATTTTTGCTTTTTTTTTTTTTTGCTCCTGTCTCACTCCCCTCCTGCTCCTTTCATCTTCTCCCAACATGACATCAAGTCCCTTTTCTGCTGTTTTTCATCTGCCTCCATCTGTTGTTGTATTTTCCTCTTCTTTTTGCCTTGATACAAACCAGGACATCTCTAGACAAGAAGCAACGTGAAGCTTGTGGCCACAGCTTTAGCACCCTCATAGAAGTTTTCCAGCTTTAATGAATGCATGCAGAGAACTGTTGAAAAGTTTGCATACATTCTTTGTGTCACTATCATTGCAGATGCTAGCAGCAGTTACCTTGAGGTTTTATGTGATAGCTCCCTCAGACTTTTTTTCGTCAAACGTCTTCCTGTCTTCCTGTGCAGACTGCTTCATCAGAACTGTGTGGGTGTGAAGTGCAGTAGGTCGGCGTTTGAATATGTGTTCGACGAAGTACCTTTCCTGTTCATGAGACTTCAAAAGCGTCTTCCCCACAGGCCGCATGTCAGGACTCAGTAGCTTAACCTATGCCAATCCTTTAATCTCCTAGTGATTTCATAGGAGACATTTTTCACTGAGAGAAATATCTGAGGTGTTTGGATTATGCAAAACCAGTGCAGGAAGTATAGCTGTGGATTTTAACTTTCTGCTTTTGACCTGGTTTCAAGTTGCCAATTAAATCCCTCCTGCTTAGTCGGCTGAGTAGTTGAGAGAGAGGATTGTGCCCAGACAAAGCAGGGAGACCTGACCTCTGACCTGTTCTGATTGTTTGTGCTTGTGTTTATCTTTGTGTGGTTAAGCAGCTTGTCCATGCTTTTCCCTTATGTATTAAGGCAAGGGGACATTTTAACTTCTTTCTTAAGGATATAATCTTAGTTCAGTTCACATACATTTTAAAAAGCATATTTTTTTTCTTGAATATTTTTTTGGTGTATAAAATATCAGGAAATAATGAAAAATGTCTCTCACTGTTTTCTGTGGCCCAAAGGGATGTTATCAGATCTCCAGCCAGCAATCCAAACCCAGAGAATATTCACTTTATTATGATTAAAGACAAGATAAAAGCAGCAGTTTTTTTATATTTAAGAAGCTGGAACAACAACTCATTTGACATTTTTGCTCAAAAATGTTCATTTAACAAACTAGTTGTCAGACAGCTAATCAACCGACTCCCTGCAGCTATATTTAGTTGGAAAATTAGTTGACATGTGCTGCGGTTTTAAGCTACCAACCTCATTTTTCCTGTATACTGCTGCTTGATAAAGAAAAAACAATGCATAAAATGAATTAGTATTCAAACTTGCACCAAAATGCCTAATAATTCCATTGGCCCACAGTTTAAAATCTATTATTTTCACCATAAAGACTGTAAAAGTGTGAGATGTTTCTGTTTTTTAGATTTTTGGCAGAACTCATCACCCCAGCAACCTAGAAAACAACCAGACATTTGTGGTTAGTGTTTGCCAGGCGTATTTTAACCAAAAACGAAATCTCTTTCTAAGCCCAATCAATTGCTTTTGATGTCTGAACTGGACCGAGTATGTTTTGTTTACTAAAGCAAACAGCGACTGAAACTTTGGAAAACAGTGACTGAAAACGACAGAAAACAGACACTGAAAATGCAACAAAATGTAACAATAAGCTGAAACTCCAGGTTGAAAGTCCTACAGTTATTGCCGCCACCACCACCCCTCCAACTTGTGAATTCTATCTTTGCTGCTGTTTTTATGTCTGAAGCAACTAAACTCGTTAGCCACATGATGTTTTGCACTGTGGACTAATGTAGTTATTACACATTTTGGTGTGAAACTGCTGTGAAATTGTGGTTTAGTATTTTGACCATGTGTTGTTTTAAATTAATCTGAATATCTTGTTGTCTTTATCTTAATTAGTGCACTGGCATATTTTTTGCAGAGAAGACACATTGTTGGAAATTTAATTTGTGAGAACATAGGCTTTTAGTAGTTTAGTTAATAAGATTCAAGTATCTGTGGCAGTAAATGATGATGAATGCTTTACTACAGTTACTATACCAGCCTATTATTTGCTTGCTTTGCTAGGCAAGATAATTGAATTATGTATTGCTTTGGCAACTCGTAGCAGAATATTTCCACATATGCAGTACAGTTTATTTAAATTTTACATGTGATGTGCTCATCCTCTGGTCAACATTTCATACAGTATATAGTACTTTTAATTATTCATTATTCACTGAGCATTGCAAAGGAAGTCCATGTGTTGTATCACAGCGTGTCTTCAGCCTCTACATAAGAACCCACGTCTGATCTCTCTCTCATTCATGATGCGAATACAATGACATGAAAACCTTTTAGTGACACATCCCCTAAAAATTATGCCATCGTGAGTTATTTTTTTCTGACAGGTGCATGAGCTGGGGTGTGGATGACATTATAAGAGTCAGCCGGATGCTATTCAGTCACGGTTGTCATGACTGTCGTGCTGTAGCAGGCAGAACGGAGTGGGGTGAAACTGGCTGCAAGGTGTCTGGGCTCTCTAGAGGAATGTAAGGTATTTCCCAGCATACAGTGCATGCAGCACATGAGGAATCAGTGCTGGACTGCAGAGCTAATCTTTGTGCATTTTAAGCCTAGCGCTTTGGTGAGAAAGCTAAGAGGTTAGCATCCATAATTTGCTCTACTGCCGAATACTGCATAGTGCTGTTGGGTTCTCAAGGTGAAACTGAAACTCAGCCCCCGCACCGACCTATCATGGAGTAGCAGCACCTCACCACAAGTGACGTTGCTATGATAGCTTGCAGCATTTGCTAATGCAAAAATGTAGGACTTAAATGTCAATAACTCACCACATTCAGTAAACAAACCCACAGCTTCTATAATTCATTTTGCAGGTTGTGCCACCAGATTGAATTTGCTAGTCTGTTTTATGGCACCAAAGGAAATTGCTTTTCAAAACAAGGTGAGGGCACTGGTTTTCTACTGAAATGGATTTGAAACTCTTGAGTGTTTCTCCAATGGCAGATGGTGTATAGACTGAAAGACAGATGGAAAAATGACTTGGAAATCTTCATCTTCTTCAGTGGAGTGAGTGCAAAAACCAAACATCACCAGAGAGTGGGTAGAAGATACCAGGCTCCAAAGGCCTTTTTTGCAACAGAAACGGTAAAATGTGGTCTTAATTTTGAGGAGCAAAGGCAGTAACAAAGACAAAGGCAAAGTTATAAATTAGCTTGTCTCTTTAATTCTGTAGTAATTATTCCAAGGTGGAACATTTATGTATAAAAACCCTACATATACAGTAGCTGCTTCCTGTGTGTGTGGTGTTTGTGTGTGTGGAACACATGCCAACGCCCACCGATGTGAGTCGCAGTGTAACAGCACAGTGGCTGATTGCGGTAACAAGATGAAAGCCAGACAACGCAAGACAATCAAAGCGGTGTTTAGACAGATGGTTTCAACTCATTAGTCTCCCAGTGTGAGTCTGTCAGTAGGTTTTGGATCACTATCAAACACACGAGTGAATAAACTACAGATTGATGTTAGCATTTTGAAATAGGAGCCAATGTTGAATGGCACCATACTGTCAGCGGTTGTTTTGTTTTAACATTTAAATGCTGTTTGGTAGTTGTGTCATTCAATGTAAAAAAAAAAAAAGCCCATAAAATTTGCTTTCTGGGTGGCTCACACTCCATCATGTCATGCCTGTCTGCGGCTGCTGTTTCAAGGAAACAAATTCCCTCTAACAGTAGAGTATAAAAGCAGGGAAGCAACAATGACATGTGCACCAATATCCTGGATCTGAAGCTTGTCTTGGTTTTGATCATATTCAGAATATGGCATTTACATGAGTGGTCATTTATATCTCTGTATACGTGATAAACGCTCATATCCTGGTTACTGTTCAATGAATGGCTTTTGTGCAGGTGCCTGTGATGTTTACAACAGAAATCAGGAATTTAATCTGACATACTTGTAACGTAAATTTGTTTGGCTGCGGATACTGGCTGGGTTGGGTCACGATGGTAGCAGAGTAAGCAGGTCAATTCAGGTGTCCCTCTCTGTAGCAATCCTTTCTAGCTCCTCATGGGGGATCTCAAGGCATTTCCAGATGAGATATATAATCCTTCTGAGTCTACCCCACAGCCTCTTCCAAGTTGGACATGGAAAATCTCCAAACAAAGGCATCTTCATTAGATGCCCGAACCACCTCAGTTGGCCCTTTTTGATGCAAAGGGGCAGAAATTCTTCTCTGAGCTCCATCTGGATGTCTGAGCTCCTCACTCTGTCCCTAAGGTTGATCCCAGCCACTCTATGGAGGAAACAAATTTTAGCCACTCGTATCCACAACCTCATTCTATGTGGCATCCACAACGGGTAAATTGAGAGTTTTCCCATTCGGCTGAGCTCCCTTTTCACAGCTGTTGTCCGAGATAAAGTCCACATTTCTCCTGCTGTGCACCAATCCATCTGTCCATCTCATGTTTTATTTTTTTAGACAGTAGTGAACAAGATCACAAGAGATTCACCCCCAAACCAGAGAGAGCAATCCACCACTTTCTGTCCTCAGAGATGGAGATGCTGATCCTCACACTGAAGGTCACAGCCTGATGAAGCCAACAGAGCCAGGTCATCTGCAAAAGGCAGACGCGACGCCACGGCCTGACCCTGGATAAACGGAAGAAAACAAATGGATGGAGGGATGAAAGCAGGCTTAGCAATATTAAATGCCAACATCATGTTGAAGAAGTACCAGCACAAGCACTAGTTCTGTTATCAGTGAAAGTGGCCATTGTGTTGTACATTCTGGCCATGTGTGGAGATTATTGTTTTATTTTGATTTAGACTATTTTATTTAGCTGAAGCTGCCCCTGTGCAGGTAGTCAGCAGAATCTGAGATCAGAAAAAGATGTATACATGCAACAGTATCACTTTTTTTTGAGTATCCCAGCTTGCATAAATGGTTTTTTACAAAATTAGGATACCCAGATTTCTAAAAATGACGATATGAAAGCATGTCACTTTGAACCTCCATTATCAGTCAGTGTGTCTGTTTGCTATTGCTACAGTTATTTAATATTCCTCACAAATAATGTCCTCACTTTCCCTTTAATGTAAATGAAATGAAATATTTGATGTTCAGTTGAATTCATCTGTATTCGATTCCAGATGAATGACGCAGGATGTTGCGAATGATGATACAGTAAAGAGGATAATAATGTGGAGACAGGAAAGCCTCATGGGGTCAAACAGTCAAAGGAGAATTTGGATGAAATATTGGTCAGGAAAGAATTAAATGCTCCTCTGTTTTTGTCTGGTTATACCATTTATGATTTATTGTTTTTTACTCACTGATATGATTGAGGTACTCTCTCTGTTGAGGCAGATGTTTAATCATTTATTAGTGTTTGTTTGTACAGGGAGCAGCAGATTACTGAAATACACACTCATCAGCAGAGCTCTGCAAACAGAGAGGAAACGACCTGCTGTGTTATGACTAACATCTGGCACAGATGAGAGCCCACAGCGTACATAGTCCCGTTCTAGGGGGGGTTAAAGCACACAGCATAACTCACTTTTAATCTATGTGACCTAATCATGCTTTGTTACATCATGAAAATAGGAGATGTACAGTTTTTAAAGGGTTTCAGAGGCAGGATTTTCCTGCGCAAAAGGATCCGCAGGCAAGATTTAGATTTCTTTCAATCAGTCAAACGAATGAAACGCAACATGTTGATTGCGGAGTCAAGAGCAAATAAGAAATGCTGACCTGTTTCTATAAAATGGTTAAATCCTGCACATTCATTAAGTGTGATTTTGGTGTTCTAAAGGAATCCGTCAGTGCAGTTTGCGCTTACCAGTGGAAAAGGTCAAGACTTCAGCTTCAACAGGCAATTTTCTTGAAGCTGTAGGCAGCCAGTTCCCATGACCACAACTTCTAAGAGCACTGTCTATAAAAAAAATGCATTAACACTAAAGTTAAAATGGGCTCAGAGGGGCTGTAGGGCAGGTTGTAGTGCCTATTAGAGCAGAATAACCTACCTGGACTGTTTGAGCGTTAATCTGCTGCTCAGTCCCAAACCAATTAACTTGGACTTGCTCTAATAATTGTCAGTTTTACTGCCCCTCCATTTGGAGAGCAAAGAAAAGGGCAAAGATAAGAGCAGAACTCTTTCTTCAATCTATCATTTATCTGCCAAACAAAAGTAAATGTTTTTGGACAGAGATGTCACATGCTAGCAAGCTATACCACTTAATAATACTAAATTCTGTATCAAAATAACAAATGAAAAAAGCACAAAGATTTCCGCATGTTAATCAGTATGGGCAGGTAAAGGCTTCAAAATAAAATACCACCATATTCCCAAAATGAACACTGACAAGAAACAGATTTCTTAATAAATGGAAATTGGATGTGTACATTTGAAAACATTTGCACCTGCCAATGCCATCATAGAAAGAATAGGTTAATATCTTAATATCACACCATGAAAAACTTGATGTTCTCTGCAATTCGGTGGAAAAAATATGTGTATATCGATATCAACAATCAGCCAACAAGGATAATGGTAAAAATGTGGCATATATCACTATAATAAACCAGTCAAATGAGTGCTTTTCAAAATAAACTTGTATTCAATTCAAAACATTGTGAATGCTTCAGATTTTAATCAAATGAATTGAATGGGGTGAATGAACTCGTTATAGAAAAGAATGAAACAAAACCAGCTGTTTGTGATTTGCCTAAAAACTTCAACGAAGAAGAAACAAACAAAAATTTTAACCAACTATGAGATTAAAATGTCTTCAGGAATTGTTTTCAGTTTGGCAAGTTGTAGTTATTCTTTCATGTCAGCTGAAGCAGAAACAGTCATTTAAGTAAATGTTTGTTACATCAGAACTTCTTTAAAAAGGTTTTCTTATTTCCCAGTATGTGCATTAACTTTTTATTCAAAGCAGCCAAAAACAACCTCGAGCAATCATATAAACTTCCTTGCAAAATTATTTATTTATCTATTTTTATGCTTTCTATTAAACGTATCTAATACTTTAAATGCATATAAACATGTGTAATGGAAACTTGTCTTTTGTCCAATATGTATAGCGCCGATGGTACTTTTTGTACCATAGAAAAATGAGCACCGTCACATTCTCAGAATTTCAGCATCCATTTAGTATTGTTTCTCATGACGTTCTTGTTTGAACCTGAAATTCACCAGATATCTGACTTTATCATACAGGGTCTGCACAAATGAAGCCACAGTAACCAGAGTTATTCTACAATATATAACTGACAGATTTCCTAAGGAGACAAAGCAGAGCCATAGAAATCTGGAAAAGCTGTAATGAAAACAGCTTTAGCGATTTTAAGGCATGTTCACATCGTGCAAATTTAGTTAAATGGAAAAGAATCACCTAAAATGGAGAAAGCACTTCTCTGTCTGAGTAAAAACAAAAGAGCAATGGTTTTCAGACAGTTGTGAAATAGCAGTCAATGATATAAATCCATCTTTTTAATAAACTGTATGAACTTATTGGAAATTTGGCGACCATACTTCCAGTTACTCCAAGAGTGTTATTTTTTCTCTTCAATAATGCTTTCCTGAATGAAATTGTATAGGTGTGTCAGTAGTTAGGTCAGGTAATCCTGTGAGTTGGCACTTCATCGAAAGGTTCCTAGATCTAAATATACAGAGATTCATGGATTGATGTTGTGATTGATTCATTTATGCCGCACAAAATAATGCAGAATTTTGCATCCAAAACTACTAGTGCTATCCTGTAATACCCCAGTTGTAATTCTGACAATGCCTTAAATGTTCAGCAGCAGAGTAAATGAAAGTCTGGTTCGTGTTTGCAGGAATAAACATGCAGGGACAGAAAGAGAAAGAAAAAGAATAAAGGCAGGGGGAGGGGAGGAGGAGAGATTTAGAGAATCAAAGGAGACTGAGCAGAGATGAGTTTTCGGACTGCTTAACAAGAAGATCCATTGAATATTAAGGCTTATTGACATGCAGTCGCAGTGAGTTTTCATGCCACAATGACTGGTTGCCTCAGCCTCAGAAAACAGAATCAGGGTGCAGTGTCAGGACAAGTCTTGCTTTGGTGCCAAGGGGATGCCTTTGTTTTATTCTGTCTCGGCACGTCAGGAAATGTCACCCTATGTAAGAGGATCCAATTACTCTGCCGTTCTGCTACAGTCCCCTATAGGCACAACGGGCTGCATAGAAGGTCGTATTTCCTTTGAGGTAAGAGTTATTTTGACAGTGCTGGTGTGACTGAGACAATAGTTTTCCTAAAATGAAGTCTTTGGTAAGATATTCATGTTGAAATTAGAATTTCTCTCACCTTTGAACAATCTGTCTTGGTATTGTGCTACTGAATTTTTCATTGACAGATTGTTTCTGCGCCCAGAGAAAACACTCAAACTGAAAGCTTTGAACTTATACAGGATTCTGTGATGACAGTAGTAGACTTCAGTAACTTCCTTTGAGGTTGAATACCCTGGTATCAGTGTCACCACTTGCTGGGTGAAGATGACACCATCGCGGCGATGTCCACATCCAATCAGAGGTCGGTATGAGCCTCTGTGGCCGAACAGCAGGGCAAGGTCATGTGGTATACAGCACAGGGATTACAGCCCCTAATCTGCCTGTCATGAAAACTCAACTAGAGAAAGACACAGATCGTGATCATGGGATGACAAATGGCGGATGTTTTACACAAGATGACAAACGAGTAGATTGAGTATGGACTATGCAGCATCCTTAGTCGTATGGCAAAAACCTGGTATGAGGGGATGAAGCAAGAGCTGTCATGTGAGTTTTTACTGTATGCAAGTGAATAAATGTGCGGGTTTGCTGTGCATGGCCGTGCTTTATTTTATAGAGAGTATATGTCAACGTGCACATGAACACACTGAGTATCACCACTACAGAATAAGCAGAGGATGTGGTTGTGGATTGTTCTGGTGAAGGTTTCTATTTGCAGGGGTGTGTTTATCCTCAGTGACCATAAGAGAACGCACAGGCTTCTACATGTGACTACTGAGAGACCAAAACACTGCCTTCTCACAGCTGAGAGGCAAAAGGAACCAAATTCAAGTCTGTATATGCCCCCTTCAGTTTCACATTTTACTCTTTAAGTTTTGTGTCTACATTTGTACTTAATGCACAATATATCTACATATTCATCTTCAGAATACAGGAGGAAATACTGTAAGATTTTGTTTAGTCAAGGCTCAGACGTCAAAGCTACTATATGTATTCTAATATTTGTGTGGCATGCATTTAGAGATTAAGGCACTTTATATCAGCAAGGTAGTACAACACTAGCAGTACAAACAAGAACTTAAAACAGGAGAAGGAAATTTTTGTTTGTTTTGTTGCATCTTTGGGCAAAAAATGCACACTAACCTTTCAGCATGTTGTAATTTAAGAGGTCTGAGAGGAAATTCCAGATCCTCTTGGCTTTGTTTTTAGAAATTTTAACCAGTCAGACTCTTGACAGTCTTCATGCCATTAATTTTGCAGGTATTTGGTCATAAAACAAAGTATTGAGATTTCACCCAGGACTGCCAGTAATGACTATATTTGTGCTGAAAAATTGGCTACTTTAGCAATTAGTCAAGCAACCTGAACTGGGGATGGCAATTAAGGTACTATTTAACCAATCGGTATATGCAAAACCTAATCCAGATCCTTTGTTAATGTCCACTGTCACACAGGTGTTTTAAATCTGAATAATTTACTAAATATGTGCAGCAATATCAATCAACAGCTGATTATTTTGTAATATTAAGCACACTTTTTTTATTGGTTATGCACTGGAATTGCTGGCAAAGCCACAGACACATAATACAGAGACCAAAAGTAGCTATTTTGTGTCACTGGGTTATTGGTATGATGTCTTAAGTAATCTTGACTCGGTTTAATACAAGTAGACTGATCTGTAGGTTGTTAAGCCTGACAGAAGACTTTGTCATGGTGCTTCTTGTGCGGATAATCCCCCGAAATACTCTCTGCTTGCCACACAGAAGTTTATGTTTCCTCTGGCCGCCACCTGGAGGCACAATGAGGTACTACAGCTAATCTGCAATACTTGAAATGTATGTTATTAAGGGCAATGTATTGAGTATTGGTGGATACTAAATATTAAATTACTGGGAGGCAGAAAACTTGTTTGAGACATCCCTAATATTACCACTTATTTTTCTCTCCAAACAAAATGACTGTTTCATTTAATTTTATTTCATTTTGACAAATTACGCATCATTGTATAAAGCTGTGCAGCACAAAATGTAGACAATAGTTTACATATTTAAGTGCAAAACTGGAAGCGCCAACATGAAAAACATGAGGACTGAAACTCCTTCACAAAGTGAAAGTGGTCAGTCTGTGTATTAAACAAAGTGCAACATGGACACGGTGGATATTTCATTCAGCTCTGTTTAAACTGGCAAATAAAAATGATTCTAATGATAATGCAAAGTGATGGTGGTCAGCTTAAATAATTACAATCAGCTGATTATGTAATAATTGTGAGAGGCCTTGTTGGCAGCAGAGTCTGAGGATTATGAGACTCAGTAGACTTTATCTTCTAGGAACGATGAATGTCTGTACAGAATTTTGTGGCTACCCAGCCAGGAAATATTGAGATATTTTACTGGATAAGTGTCAGCTTTGAAATGCTGTTGGTCCTTGTGGTCTTATATTCTGCTGTCATTGATGCACTTTGTTTCATAAGTATTTTGCGATGAAGTTGGTGTTGAAGAAATCCAGTAGTTATTAAAACATTTCAGTCAGAACCAAAGTTTTTTTACCCACAGATTAATATGACAATGAATGAACTGTGGTGATGTGCTGACTTTTCATGAAAACCTATAATACCACTTCCAAAATATACCAACTGGGCAAACAGATCAGAGTTTGTTTTGGCCAAACCAAACATCTGCACTTCATTGGACCAGTACATTATTCAACAGGCCATAGTGTGTTTGACAGCTCTGTTGAGCCACATGGAAGCACGTGCTCAGCTCATGCTCAAACTCCCATCTGCAGTTGTGTAATCAAACTCTTTTTTTGTCCAGACTCACACCTTTTTACTAAGAACCACAAGTTCACACCTGTTCTGTAGGCAGCTCCTGGGAAATTCACAAGATCACTATCAAAGTAAAGAAGGCTGTTGGCGGGTGAGCAGGTGGACTACAAAATAGAATAAGATAATTTCAGTGCAAAATAGACACAGAAATTGATTGTACTTGACAAGTGAGCGTATCCAAAGAGAGATATTTCTCTTCAGGTTGTGCTGCAACTGTGTGTGTGTGTGTGTGTGTGTGTGTGTGTGTGTGTGTGTGTGTGTGTGTGTGTGTGTGTGTGTGTGTGTGTGTGTGTGTGTGTGTGTGTGTGTGTGTGTGTGTGTGTGTGTGTGTGTGTGTGTGTGTGTGTGTGTGTGTGTGTGTGTCTGTGTGTGTGTGTCTGTGTCTAGTCTTGGGGTTTGGAAGCAGAGCCCGTCCTGTATCAGTGTGTATCAAGAATTCGTCCAGCTGCTGTCGCTGACTACCTTTCAGCTCGTTAGACTTGGCCAGAACTGTGAATGTCGGTTCCATCACCACATTTGATGGAAGATTATTATTTGGCTAATGTCTTTATGGCAAGACAGGGGAGCCTGTAATTTCACTCACAGGCGTGAATCACAGAATGATTCACAGCTGAGATCTCCAGGGGCTCCTCGTTGGTGGTCGCTCATTACGTCTCACCAGAGCCCCATGCAGATGTCCCATTATCCACTAATAGTCCCTTCATTTGTTCACAATGACTTCCATTTGGCCCAAGATGTAACAGTCCTGGAGAAACACTAATGTTGTCTCGAAATGAGCTGCAGACACATTTTTGCACATTAAATGTCATTTTTGGAAAATGAACAAAGAAATACATTTGGAAATGGAGAAGTTTGACTCAACAACAGGAATTCATCGGAAACAGAGCATTGATTTCAAGACTCAAAAATTTCATTAGAGTTGGAGTACCAGGTTGTGGATGAAATTAAAGGAACGTGCTGAATTGCCTTTGTATGTGTGAATATTTTTGACTGAAAATGAACCTCAGAACCTTCATACTTGCTGCGACATCCACGGAAATAATCGTTATTTTAAATCCAACAAGTTTTTGGTAATGTATTTAATGTAGACCAGCTATTTCAAAATACACCGATCGGTGACAACTTCAAAACCAACCTAAAAGTGCTTTCACACAGAACATGACAACAGCACTGTTGCTGAAACCCAATTTTTCCAGTGGCCTGCACTGTCTATGACGTTTTGTTGATGTGTCAAGCACGATGAGTTTGAGTCATTATTCCGAATTCCTGTGCAGCTAATAGAAAAGAGGCGCATAACCAGGCATGCAAGGCAAAATATATATATATATATATATATATATATATATATATATATATATATATATATATATATATATATATATATATATATTTATTTATTTATATATTTATATATATATATATATATATATATATATATATATATATATATATATATATATATATATATAAATATATATATATATATATATATATATATATAAATAACTCAAGATTGTGTTTGTAACAAGATGTGAGGAGGAAAGTCTTGTCGTGGAAACAGGATTCCATCCAAGCGGGAATGTGTGTTTTAGCAGGTAGCTGGTTGTAGGTAGACAATATGAACCAACATCGCGTAGGTTGGTTATGTCCTATTAAATTTCATTAACCTTTTGACGCACAACAAGGGTCAAGTGATACCAATTTTCCATTGATTATGGGTCAGTTTTGACCCATGTTGTGCATCAAAGGGTTAATTGAAGTAATCAGGTAATGAGGTATAATTTTCATATGGAGTATTTTATTGATTTAGTGGCGTAATCCTGCCCGAAGTTTGGAAAATTGGCTATTATGCTAAGTCCTCAATGACTCACTCAAGCAGTATGCTAAACCCAAGGACTATAATATTGTGAAAGTCTCCCTTATGCCATCAGAACAGCTGCGACAACTCATGAACACAGAACCTCTGAGGGCCAAGACCTTGTGTTCTTTGTCGTGTTCCTCGAGCCCTTCCTGAGCAGTTGTTTGTGATGTGGCATAAATGATCTATTTATGGAGGCTGGTACTGTCTGGGAGTGCTGTTGACATGAAGGGGTGTATGTGGTCTGTAGCCAAGTTTAGAAGGGTGGTGGATGTCAAAGTAAGATCCACATGAATGCCAGGACCTAAGGTTTCCCAGCAGAACATTGCATTCTGACGAATTTGCATGTCAGATCTAATCAGTGTAGTAAGTGAATGACATCTGATCATTCACTAATCCCCTCCCGCCAACAGTAACAGTGCGATGTTAGATGGAGGTTTTTAGTTCTGTATTATTTCTGGTCCATTAAGTGCATATTTAAGACTCTCACGGGGTTCATTGGAAACACGATTTTCCAGGAATTATTAAACTAAAGTTAGCTCATCAAATCTGCTAACGGCAGTTGTTATTTCAACAGACGAAATCTAAATGTCAAGGTTAGTTCATCTGCAGTCCTCTGTTAAAAATCAATGGCCCAATTGTTCTAGAAGTTCAATTGAATTGTGAGTGTCAAATGTGCCTCATTTATATTTGGAAGCTGCATCATGTGCTCTATGAAAGGGTCAGTTGTGCTTCATGTTGTCTCTGTTTTAGTGGTGGTTGTGAATTCCAAAACTTCTGCACTTTCGAGCATTAAATGAGGAGCTTCTCAGTGCATTCAGTGCTGTTGCTAGTGTGTGGCACCAGTAACAATAAGCAGCAGGAAAGTGCTGAGGTTTTGTGTTGCGGCTTCACCTGACGACCTCAGCAGCTTTGAAGTGCATCATGCAACGGGAGAAGAAATGATGACTGTTTCTTTTGGTTCTTTGTATGAAAAGGAGCCACAGCACACTGCCTCACTGCCTGCTGGTTATAGCTCATTGACCAGACATTAGGGGACATGTCATTTATTTCCATACAACTTCTACTAAAAGAGAGAAACCCTTTCATTCTCCAGGTGTCTTTAAACTCATTAACCAGCAGTCAGCAAGTGGAGTGGAGGATTTTTTGTGTTCTTTCCCTTTACTTTTCAGTTGTCTCTGTCTGATGCTGTCTGTTGATTGGTGGCCTGCTGCACTTAGAACTCCTAAACTAAGCAATGCCAACACACTAGTCTCTGTAGATAGGGAATATGTGTGTCTCTGTGGGTGATGAGCCTACTGCCATCTTGTGGTGTTGAAGCACAGATGCACTAATGCCCTCCCAAAACTCCCAAAACCAGTGGCCTGCACTGTGCTATGACGTTTTGGTGATGTGTCAACCACAATGAGTTTGAGTGATTATTCCGAATTCCTGTGCAGCTAATAGAAAAGAGGCACATAACCAGGCATCCAAGGCAAAATGTAGAAAAAATTAGCACATGTGTCTCAATCAGTTGAATTATATAACTCAAGATTGTGTTTGTAACAAGATGTGAGAAGGAAAGTCCAGAACCTCTGAGGGCCTCCTCCCAAAACTCCATTAGATTGTCTGCTGTCCAGAGGCTCCAGTGGCGCAATCGGTCAGCGTACGGTACTTATAAGGCAGTAACCTGCAGAGCAATGCCGAGGTTGTGAGTTCGAGCCTCACCTGGAGCATAGAAGTTTTAAACCCCAAAAATCAGAGCAAAATGAGCCTTCATGTTGACTGAACAGACAACAGTGCAGCTCTACTCATTACACAGGTTGGACATTTGCATTTCAGAAATTAAAATAGAAGCATAATACAATATAAACGTGATGCTGCTGTTATTTATATAGGACATTTGAAGCAACAGACACTGACCCAAGAAGATCAGTGTAAAAAAAATATCACTTATCTGATTTAAATATTAAGGTCAAGACACTGCAGCATTGTTTATTTTACAGATTTACCTGAATAACTTTAATATGAAAGCGCATTATTACAAACGATACCAAATTGCCTCACAAATTCAAAACTTATGATTTAAGCTGTACATAATTATACATAGATACCCAATAAATCCAAAGATTCCCTTTGAGCAAGCATTTGGTGACAGTAACAGTAAAATAGTGGATCCTTGTTAGTAGCTATGAACAGTATGTCTATTATAAAGAACTGTTTTGCAGCTTTAAGCATTCAGTTAGGATTAAACACAATCAAATACAGTAAACGTTACATTTACATGTGTTTGCATTGACAAAATCAGGACCAATGTGATGCACCAGCTCCATCAAGTTAAATCACACAAGTTCAGTATCTTTCTGCATTGTGATGCAGGTCATTTGACGCTTAGACTTGCTGCCAGACTAGTGGCCTTCAACATTTGGATTAAGCAGTTTGTTTATTCTGGCATTTCCCTCCACACTGTCTGATCCCACACCATGGGGAGACATGGATTACTGTTGATTATATGCACATTCTGTCCAGTCAGTGCCTGTAATTACTCAGCAAAGCTGGTCAGTTTTGGTTTGGCAGTCCGGATGTGTTTGGCGTCACATGTCTGTGAATGTCCTCTGACTGTGTGAATTATCATATAATAATGTATAATGTCTTTGTTTGTGTTGTCCAGCTGGCAGGAGTAGGGGGAGGTAAGGAGCATGGATGAACCAGGCAGCAGGAACAGCAGCCTCCAGAGGAAGAAGCCCCCATGGCTCAAACTGGACATCCCAACCATCCAGCTGACGCCAGACGACACACCGACGCTCACCCAGGTAACCACACAGCATTCAAAAACAAGGCAGAATTATACAAGCGTATTATAGTAACAATTTAGAACGACTAGAGGGATATAACTGAAAATCATTCTTCTAGACTAAAATCAATGACCACTGAAGTTTAGGGTTAAAATTACAAGCATGAGTTTGACCAGAAAATACATTTCTTAGAGCATTTGCTTTCAACAACACCTGATATCCTCCTCAGCAGACTGGGTTACTCGTGACTACTGAGCAAATTCAAATGAGGCAGACACTGAGGAGTATTAACATTTAGTTAACCTCCTTTACAGAGCTTTTGCTTGTTTTTTCCACGTACATTCACTCATTCATTTGACTTGGATGACTGTTTCACCTGTTTGTGTGCGTTGCAGCCAGTGAAGCGCCTGCGCAGTGTCAGCATGCCGGGGGAAAACCCGCAGACCTGCATCGCTGCCTTGGAAACTTCCAACAACTACCTCAGACCTCCTCTGGAGAGACTTCCCTCCATCACACAGTCCATAAAGAGGTTACACAAACACATGGACACACATGCACAAAGATAGACATGTTCACCCAAAGTCCTCTTCTTTCCTCTTTGCTGATTTTCTCCAGCTGCAAGGACTTTTGCACGTTTGCTAATTCTAATAATTCCTCTGCACTCATAAATCATTAACAGAACTAATTGAAGCTTTATTTCCTTTCTGGTTGTCCTCTGACTAATCTTGCTCTATTTCTTCTCTCCTCCCTTTTCTTTGGTTTCGCCTTGTTTACCTTCTGCCCTTCCTGAATGCCTCCCTACCGACCTCATATACCAATGTGTGTAGTGAGAAAAAGGTTCGCTTTGAGCGCGTCAACACAGTTCCCCCAAAGGGCCAGAGGGGCCCCAGGAGGGTTCCATCCATCAGAAGGCGGTCCTGCATCCCCAAAATACTGGCCAGACGCCGTTCGTCTATACCCAAACAGATCATCAGGTACAGGAGAGGGGGAGATGACAGCAGTTTGAAAGTATCTTTGGCCATGACCTGAAGCTCTCACAGATGCTGTAACATTTTGGAGGATTAGTGGGTTTTAGGACCCAAAAGTTGGTCAGCAGTCATGACCCAAAGGCTGCGTCAGTCGTTTCAGATCCAATGATCGTTGTATGGACAATGATTCACAAAACATCTGTGTTGCATTTGATTAAGGAATCTTGTGTTTCAGTATGAACATCATACCGCCTGAATGATGAGGATGAATGAGCTCATAGGTAGAGTACATATAGTATCGTCAGAACATGCAGACTAAAATTATTTTCCAGACTTAAATGTATGTAAGAAATAGTAAAAATTTAAAACTGGAAGATACTAAAAATAATGTATTCCAGCTGTGAAACTGTAATGCGTTGGTTAAAAAAAATGTGAGCACTCAGAGTTACTGTAAAACTCATGAGCAGGATCAAAACACTTATCTTTTGTCATTCCATGGTGGTATTTAACTGACCACATCTTCAACTCAGAAAATGGTCCAACTTATTTTTAGAACAACAGATCTTGTGAACTACTTTGTATAAAGTGAAAGAAGTCGATTTTGGTGAATAAGTCACAGATAATTAAGGCTCAGCTGCAGTTCCTCTCAACTCTGTACACTGTTTTAGCATCTTTCAGCTCATTGTTTTCGTTCAAAGCTTGCATCTCTACTGATTTCAATTGAAAAGATATTTTCAGTAAAAAAGCCGTGAAACAGATAAAGATAAAGCAACAACTGGTGAACATAATGGAGCATATAGCAGCTAAAGAGGCAGATTGTAATTTAATTGTAAACTAAAACAACTAAATGGAGAGTGAATATTAAACTTACATTCACCAGAGACAAAGCAACTGCTGGATGTGCAAACAGGAAACTGCTCACTAACAAGTTCGACATATTACATTAAAGAGGGACGTAATGATGTTGTAATCAGTAGTCAATCAGCAAATTTAGATATCAACAACTGCTTTTTAACTAGTTAGAATTCCAAGCCAGTATATCCATAATGTAATTTTAAATAGTACAATTAATTATTATTAACTATGAATAAGACATTCAGTTAAATCCAAGCATAAAGAAAAGAATGGGATGTCAGCTATTTTCTGCACAAATAAAATAGGAGTGAGGTTTTGTTGCATCAAGACTAAAGCCTTCATTTAAGACAAATCCATTTATTGATAGAATCTAAAGTGACAGAGCAGGCGGCAGGTTGAGGAAACATGAATACACCACTTACTCACACAATATCTGGGGACTGAGGTGCACCACACATCAAAGACTGAGGATAAATGCCAACTTTAACCACATTTTTTCACCCCTTGCTGTCTGTATTGACTAAGTTTTTGCAGAAAGTCTCATTACCATGTTGCTCTTTTAGTCTCTTTGTGCCACAGCTGTGTTGCTTTGTCTGTGACACATGAAGAATGCACATAAGCAGTGTATCAGTGTCGGTCCAGGTGGCACACAGGACCCCTGGGTTTGAGGCAGACAATATAATACAATTACTCATACAGATTTCACTCAGGCCACATCAAAGCAGCTCCTGAAACGGCATTAAATTGAATGTAAATGTTTGAACACGGAGCCAAAACCTAGAGAAACGCTTTTCAAAGAAAGCCTTGACTTTATCACGCCGGGGTTTATTAGCTTTGCATTTGAGTGAAAGAAACAGAGTTAATGTGTTTGAAGTTTGTGAGAAAATGACTGGGACTGAGAGAGTTTTGTGGAGGTTAGCAGGGGTACATTGTCCTCAAAAGAGTTCACAAATCTGGGATGAATCTTTACTATTCAAACATAGTGTGTGTTTGTGCATGTATGTGTGTGTCTGTGTGTGTGTGTGTGTGTGTGTGTGTGTGTGTATAATTTGCTGAGTATCTGGGAGGACACTGTGGTGTTTGTTGACGTAAAGGACACTCGTATGAGTCATTTTTCATGTTAAAGAGCCATTTATTTTGATAGATCAGGAGCTAAACGGATAATAATTTATCAGTCACGCTGACGCTCATAATGACGGGTGTTTAAAACTGAAGTTCACACGCTCAATTTGAACTCTATTTAACGCTCGACAGGAATAGAGCTGCAAAGCAAGGTGGGGTTCAAGCTACAAGCTATGATTCAGAGAAACTAAACGTCTGTGCTAGTTTTCCTCCAGTGTGGGAGTATATATGTGTGCAAGTGTTGTGTTCAGGCATGTCCCAGTGCCCTCCCTCCATCTCTCCTCCCTCTTAATGTGTATGATGATCTGGCTTCTCTCCCTCCTTCTAATCGGCCACTTCCCCTGGAGAGCTGAGAGGGAGAACTGCTGTTTACATGCACTCCTGCACAACTAGGTAGATAGACAGAAAGAGACAGAGAGAGAGAGAGAGAGAGAGAGAGAGAGGGAAGGACCTCACTGGTGGTGATTGTTGGAGATCTGAATGAGGGAAGCATTCAGTTTGACAAGGACCAGTGCTGCTGTCTTCTTTGCTCAGTAGGTCACATCCTTTGATGTGAACTCTGGAGGAGGGATACTGGGAGGCCTGCCAGCAGAGTCAGAGTTATATGGAAGCTTCTGTTGGATGCTGGTGACACAAGTTCAGGAAATGTAAGACCCTCCCGCAGCCTGCAGCCTTATTGTGCGTTCAATGAGCATTTCCAGCTGGAAGAAAAACTGGAAGCCCTCTGCAGATCTTTTCTCTTGTCTGACTGAGGAGATCAGCGCCGGCTTTCCTCTAACCTCTGATTAACTCGGGAGTTCACTGAGCAGGACGCTGATGTTTAACAGAGCCCGGTCATGTGTTTGTCCTCTGCTTTTGCGTAACAGCGAGGTATTGCTGCCCCGGATGTGAGGAAATCCCCTTATAGAACATTGTATGTGTGATCTCCGAGGGATCAGCTTGCATCCTGCACGTCAGGGTTTAATACTGGCTGGGAGTAAGCGGGGACAGCGCTGGTGATGGAGGCGTCTCAGCTGCATAGTTCCCGCCCCAATCAGGTATGACCCAGACCCTGAACCCCTCCTGGAGCTCTCTGGACAGGTGAGTGTGCAGTGGAAGCCAGAGCAGAGCAAATACACAGAATTCACATACTTTGGACAATCAATGGATCTGAAATGCTGCTGATGTCATGCATTTCTTTGGAGGGGTATTAAGGTTGTTTTTTAAAAAATGAAATAAAGGATTTAGCTGGGACTAGCCGTGCATGTTGTAAATCGCTTTTTAGCCTTATATGTTGGATTTCACTGAACTTTTTCTGATTGCTAACATCGACATTTATGCATGCACTAATGCTGTTAAATCTTTTTATTTGCCTTCTAGCAGAGAGTGGCTCCAAAGGCAATGTCTGCTTTTTGCACATTGTCTTTCATATGCAGATTTAACAAATATGCAACTTGTTAACAACCCCTTCTTCCTTTTGTGATGTAGTCAACATGTCCACAAGGTGTTCTTATGCTAGAAAATGCATCATGACTGAATGTACCGATGTCAGTCTCTAAAGCACAGATTTAGACTTCTGGGGTTTCATTTGTGACAATTCTAAGAAACTAATCCTGTCAACTTGCAGGGTTGGACTTTCTATATCAGTGCTCTTTTTCTGAATTGTTTTCCGGTTTGAACATGTATGGCCGAATTACTCCAATATTACAAGTTTGAGTTGAATATCTTTACAGTGTTTGATCAGAGTTGTAGGTGAGCTGGTGTGCTCCAGCTGCAGTAAGTAGCAGAGGTGTGAGTGAACTTCATAGATCTGCACATTCTAGAGGAAGCAACCATGTAGTGTCACATCTCAGCCATTTTATTGGAAAAAAAAATCATCTAAATATGTTCCACAGAGATGAATGTTTAAGGATTGAATTAATGACTGTGTAGGGACTTTATTTTATTAGAATAAAAAGTGCTACCCAGCAGGTTTTGTTATCTTCTGTGTGCTAAGCTAAGCTACCCAGCGGGTGGATGAACATACAGATCTGAACAGTATCAGCATTCAATATTCTTATTTAACTCGGCAAGAAAGTACGTCACCCAAAAATGCTGAACTACTCCTTTAGAGGTGGAGTTTGTAATTTTAATCCAATGCACTTTTTTTTTTAGCTAATATGTGGGAGTGAGAGGAACAGCAAATCTGACACATGCTGTCTGAATATGCTAACTAACTAGCTGTAACAACCACAGAGTCTGCAAGTGTACTTCTAAACTCGCTGAACTCTTTCAGTAAAAGTAGCAATGATATTAAAAATCTAGGAGTAAAAGGGATGCTTTTAAAATATCGCCTAAGGAAAGGTGCATATTTGTATCAGCAGCAAACCACGTGAAATATAATTAACATATCAAAGATGAAAATGTGCAACAGAACATCTCCTGTAGTTATAATATTGTTTATTATATATTAGATCGTTATTGATGACCTAATATGTAACTATGCAGTTCAATATACCTGATATATGTACTTAGATATTATGTTGGAGAGTTCAAATGATAAAAATGCACATTTTTAGAGCTAATTGTATTTTTTGGCATGATATCTGAAACTGAAAAAAGTAGTAAAAGGTGTATTTGTGTCTGATATTAACTGGAATAGAAGTACAAAAACTTTGGAAACTGACATTAAATTATCACTTAGGAATACTTAAGTAGATGTGCTTAGTTATGTTGTACCACTCTCTGTAAGTGCATTGCATTGTTTTGAGTCAGTGATCACCACTATAAAATCCTTAATGACTGTTCTGACGACTGTTACGTTAACTATAAATAAGTGAAGCATAATCTCATAATAATAATCACATTCAAATGAGTCTACATTTATATATCAACTCAACCCTTGAAGTAACGTTAAACCTCACCGAAGGATTTATCATAAACCAGTAAACACTTACTGTCAGTTCTCAGATTTATCCTCTATATTTATTCTCTCTGTTTGCTCAGTGGCAGCTTTTGTTTAGACTGTACAAAGCTGTGCCCTCTGGCCTTCTCTCCCTGATGAAATGAATACTGCGTAAGCCTGTAATTACAGAACAGCAGATTGCTGCTGCATGTGTACCAGCCTTACCTGGAGGATACGGATGCTAATTCCTGTGGCTTAACACTGCCTCAGTCTGTGGTGTGTGATTATTTCGTGCTGTCGTCAAGCAGCGGTGAATGTTTTATTGATGTGACGTGTGGGTGAATACGACATGTGTGCTTGTCGGTGCATGTGCGCAAACAGACAAAAAATCACTTATCTAAACAAGCAAATGTCCTCGAGCCGGGAATAAGCTCGTATCCAAAGTGTTCATTTTCAATAGTGAGGACAGTATGGCAGTCTTGATCATATATATCGTATATTTAAGGAAGCAAACCTTTTGTAAGTACAGTATATTCTAAATTGGGACCTCCTTTAGTCTTTATTTCTGTATCTGTTCTATCTGTTTACATTTCATCCTCTCCTGCTCAAAGAGGCCCACTCTGAATCCTGTCTTTTTTTTCCAGTTTTCCCAAACCTGTGTCCTCATTCTGAGACATTCCTCTCCGGAGGGACAACAATCAGGGCCGCGCCGCCCCCACACTGCCCCTGCGCAGCCTTAAAAGGCTTCCCCAGCTGGCGTTTTTCTTGATGATGAACGCTGAGTGTTTATTACCGAATGTTCTGCTCTCTAAACAGTTTCCCAAGTGTGGCCTCCCGCCTCCTGATGGGTTAACACACAGCCTGGCACGCAGGCACTGGATGCACATTGGTTGAGTGTAAATGTAGCGCACACACAGCCATGTCAGGTCATCTACTGTGGGAATATGATGGAACAGCTGCTTCTTCTCTGCCGAAGGCTACAAATTGTGTGAGAAAACAAGACAGTATTCGTCATGGAGGCTCTCTAAGCTGCATCGCCAAGTTTCTATGAAATAAATCATGCTCACATGCACAGAATGAAATGGAGATAGAGGAGGAGTCAAAATACTAGAAAGGACTCTTACATGCTGTCATGTTGTTCAAGAGGGCTTTGTTTAATGGCCTGACCTGTAGCTGTGCATGTTGTGACCCTCATTTCAACCTGAGTCTTTTTCATCAAATCACTTTACTTTCTTCCAGAATAATTGCATTGGTTACGTTTCTGATTAGTTTGATTGAAATAATCAAATTTAGTCCATTTTAGGGCTGTCGCTGACTTAAGCTTTTCTCAGTCGAATCAGGTTTGGCTGTTAAATTCAAAGATCTGACTAAATGTTACCTCTTTGATTTTTGTCAATCAGGAAATCCACTTATTAAAAAAAAATGTGTGTGGAATCATATTTGTGAATGAGTTTCACTGAAGATTTCAACCTCATCAACATTGTCATATGTGACAGAGTCACATGGATGCATTTTTTAGGATTTAAAAACGACAACTGTATATAATGTAAGATTTCAGTTGCAACCTGTTTAAACTGCATATGGTTGATTTTTCAGAATGAGACAGGCAGCACACGTATTTCTGTTTAAATCAAGCTCTTTTAGTTAGTTTTTTTTAAACTATTTCACTTTAAACATTAACAATAATTTCTGAATTTTTAAACAAATGACACTGCCTACCATATTACATTGAGAAGTACTATGAGAAAAACTGTCATGAACTTGAACTGATGAACCCATTTTTACTACCATGTGGCTGAATGGCAATCTGATTCTTACATACTGAGTTTGCATTTAACATTGTTAGGGTTGGCCTTCAAAAATTCAAAGTACTGCCAGACTGTCTTCTGAGACATAGTTAAAGCAAAGTTTACCAACTATTCCACCCCCAGATTCAGCTTCTCATCAATTCACCACCAGCATATACTGTCATGTGGGTTTGTGTTGTTTTATCAAGTGTGCTGCAGGCCCTGCTTTGTGTTTCCCCTTATTCATAATTATCATTGAAGTGTCATCCCTGTGCATTTCTCTAAGCTCCTAGCTGTTTTATGTTGCATTCACTGACACAAAAGGACTGCTCGACTTGAAAAATCTCAGTTAACTTGTGGTCTCTGACAGGTGATTGGACTTTCAGGATTCAGTCTTAGTTGTTGAAATGTTGTCCAGTATATTTCATCAATTTCCATTCTCTCTACATGTCGCACTAAATCATAAGAAACAGCCAGTTTTAAATTCCTAACAAACCTAAAGAACCAGTGCTGTCAGTTTGCAGGGTGTAACTTTCTTATTTCCAGCTCAAACATGCATGGCTGAAATAGTCCAATGTTACAACTTCATAGTGTGTAATGTAGGGGAGTTGTACAGTGTTTGAATAGAGTTGTTGGTGAGCTGGTGTGCTCGAGCTACAGTGATTGGCAAAGGGGTGAAGCTGGAACTTCATAGATCTTCACATTCTAAAGGAGGCAGTGGTACAGAGTTAGATGTAATTTATATTTTAAGACATGAAGGGATTGTTTTTTATGGAAAAAAATCAAAATATGTGATATTGATACTGGGATGAGTTTTCATAGCTTCAATCCTGTGTTACCTGTGTTAAACTGCATCTTGATTCCTATCCAACATTGTCCTTGCGTGGTCTTTTTACTCTGCATGCATAGGAAAGCAACAAACAAGTGACCCAGTTATCCATTAAACCAATCCCCAACAATCAATCAACTAATCAGCATGTCATGGTAATCAAGAGGGATACACAGTTCTAATCTTACAATGAATAGACTTTATGCACTGTGGACATTTTGATTTGTCATAGCAAGAAAAGCACAAGTGGAACAAACAGCACTAATGATGGCCCACTTCCATTAAATGTCCCAGCGAGCCAGCATGTCAATGATGTTACTGATTACATTGATGCTTTTCCTGCTGTGACATGTCAAAGTGTCTTCCGTTAAAAAATACGCAATTTTCTCTCGATTGCCGTCTGCACTTAACCTTTCTAATTTCTCATGAACCACTCCGAAGTCTAGCAAACTCGCCCGAACATTCTGGTTTTCACTAACCGGAGTCGACTCTCTCTCCCCAGGGGCACGGCTGACTGGTTCGGGGTGAGCAAGGACAGCGACAGCACCCAGCGATGGAGGAGGAAGAGCCTGCAGCACTGCAGCCATCTGTACGGGGGTCTGAAGCCGCAGGTGATGAGGGAGATGGAGCTACACAGCCAAGACAATCTCTCCCTGGCCAGCACTGAGACCCCTCCTCCCCTCTACCTCCCACCCCTCCACCCCAATCACCACCACTATGGCATGCAGAGGGTAGGCCAGCGCCACGGGCACGTTAGAGGGATGGAGACGGAGATGGGACAATTAGTCACCTTTTGCTCCATCACATTTTTCTCCCTCACTCTTCCACTTTTGTCTTTCTCCATTTTTCAGCACATGCTTTACCTCTTTGCTTTATTATCTTTCCTAGGGCTTAACTGATGAGTTGTTCAACTGATGCATGAAGCAAAGTATTTGTAAAGACTGTCAAAATGTCAAACATACACTACCCTTCAAAACTGTGGGGTCACTTTGAAATGTCCTTATTTTAGAAAGAAAGCATTTTTTTCAATGAAGATAACATTGAATTAATCAGAAATACAATCTAGACATCGTTAATGTGGTAAATGACTATTCTAGCTGGAAACAGCTGATTTTTAATGGAATATCTACATAGAGGTACAGAGGATCATTTCCAGCAACCATCACTCCTGTGTTCTAATGCTACATTGTGTTAGCTAATGGTGTTGAAAGGCTAATTGATGATTAGAAAACCCTTGTGCAACTAAGTTAGCACATGAATGAAAGTGTGAGTTTTCATGGAAAACATGAAATTGTCTGGGTGACCCCAAACTTTTCAACGGTAGTGTACATATAACTAACCACAGTAACAATCCAGTGAATGACACAACTGTAAGTTGTATCGTAGCACTGTTAATATGAATAATTATACAATAATTTCAATACATAAAGCTTTCAATCTAAAAAAAAAATGTCACATTAAATTAGTTTTTTGTTACTGCAATTCTGATCAATATATAACAAACATAAATTCAAATGTATATACATTTATTTACAGTTTGTGCTAATTGTTTTGCTAGAAAAAAATCGATGTATGTCAAAACAAATATGGCTCTTTAGTTGAGAACATTTCTCTGTTAATTCAGTTCTTAGCATGCTAACATACGCCCATATAGTAAGTGCTAGTAGCCCTAAAATGCTGCTGTTTTTTGCAGTATGCAAATCATGCACACTTTTTGACTTGCTTTTTTTTAGTGGTTGTAATAATATAGTTTCACCGCAAAAAAAAAGTCAGATTACATTTCCATTTAAATGTAATAGTGAAATTGACTGTTGCTTGACATATCTGTGGATTGTAGTGTTGTAGAGGACAAATCCATGCTGTCAGTTTCAAAGCATAGCTGAAATCATAAACAGCAGTATTAATATTTATTGGCAAATCTCTAAAATTACCAAATATCATTTGTAGCACATCAGCTTTCTAGCACTGAATTCTTCCAAATAGACTTGCAGGTAGATCGAAAGGCAAAACATAAACAACAACAACAAAACATCATTATTTAGTCATGTTTAAAGTTAACACTCACCTGTGGGGTTTAATGAGATAAAATCTCAGCACTCCTGAGTCCACTATGGACTTTGTAGCACTTAATCTCTTGCCTGTTCTGGGTAAAAAGCCCTTCGATCGATTAAACTGTCCTGTTACGGCTTAGATTTTCAGTAGCCTGGAAAAGAAGCATTGAGGCGGTGCAGGAGTCTAATTTCCTCTTAGACCTCTTGAATTGCAACATACTGAATATACTAGTATGGATTTTTTTGGCCAATGACAAAAAAACTGCTGCATCAGCTTTAAGCACCTTTAAGAAGAAGCTACTTCTCACCTAAACCATCAGTCTAACCCCTACCTTGGATTTGTGTTTTGTGCATCCCTGCTGCTCACTGCTGTTTCCTGTTGTATGTGGCTTGACAACTGAAAATAGAAACAAAGCTGTGAACCAACATGTACGTACTGTGTGTGCGTGTGTTTGCGTGTGCTTGTGCGCAGATCGTAGACCCCCTGGCTCGGGGCCGTGCCTTCCGTATGGTGGAAGAGGTAGATGGCTTCAGTGTCCCGCAAACTCCCATCACACCCGGCACCGCATCGCTCTGCTCATTTTCCAGCTCCCGCTCCGCCCTCAACCGGCTGCCACGACGACGCAAGCGGGAGTCTGTCGCAGTCATGAGTATCAAGGCTGCAGCAGCACTGATGAAGGTGTTTATTTTTCGTTTACAGTGACGACATCCACATACATGCTTTGCAAAATCTGCTTTAAACGTTTGCAATAAAGCCACTATTGTTACCTCTACGCTACTGCCAGCCCAGATCTTCCTGCAATGTAAATTTCTCGTCTCTTTTGCATACATTGCCTTTAAAATGTATTCACCTCCCTTGAAGGTGTTTTCTTTTTATTGCCTTTTTTAAGCCACTATTGAAAAAAGCTCGACTGTAGTTACACTTAAGTCATGTAGAAGACTTTGAAGTCAGCTGGAAGAAGGCTCTGTGGCCTGATGAGACCAAAACTGAGCTTTTTGCCCATCAGACTAGATGCTGTGTTTGGAAGACACTGAACACTGCATTACATCACAAACACATCATTTCCATTGTGAAGCATGGTGGTGGCAGCATCATGATTTGGGGATACTTCTTTGCAGCAGGCCTGGAGGGCTGGTAAAAGTAGAGGGTTAAATGAATGCAACAAGCACGCAGCCAAAGATACACAGAAATGATATAAAACAAGCAAGTGAATGTTCTAGAATGGCCAACTAATTAAATTGATCATAAATTAATGCTGAATTGAAATGAATGTTGAAAACTTTGAAGGAAGGTGAATACTTTTTTTTTATAGCCACTGTAATATAAATGTACATTATAACCTGCTGTAACAGGTTAAACTGCATTAAAAGCGCTTGTAATCTTTTCTAGGAAAACAGCCCGTACACACATTTTAATCTCCTTTTTTTATGTTTTTGTAGAAAGAGTTCTAAAAAGCTGCATTCAATAAATTGTGGCGTTTCCTGCCTCTGAATCATATGAATGGATGGTTTTCATGTTGTGAGTTTGTCTGTGCACTCGCATCTGTCTGTGTATTTAAATGTGCACAGGGTTGTTATGTAAAACATGAGATCAGCCTGTCTTATTGAGGATTAAACTAAATATGTTACAGTAGAGTGCAGTTGACTCTATGTATGTGGCCCACTTGCTACAGACACACATATACAGTATGGAAAGAAATATGTAGCTCTGCACTTTAACGGTATCTGTGTGTGTGTGTGTGTGTGTGTGTGTGTGTGTGTGTGTGTGTGTGTGTGTGTGTGTGTGTGTGTGTGTGTGTGTGTGTGTGTGTGTGTGTGTGTGTGTGTGTGTGTGTGTGTGTGTGTGTGTGTGTGTGTGTGTGTGTGTGTGTGTTGGGTGGGGGTTACTGGGGCAGGTTCACCAACAGATGGTCCATGATAATGCACAGTAAATGCTCAGCTATCTGCTGGATTGCGGTCAGAATATTCCAGAAGAGCAGAGCTAATGCACTAACACACAGAGGCCACAGCTTCATGTAAACATCAGACGCAAGAAATTCCTGTTTTGCAGCTTCTACACACTTCAATATGACCATAAGCAAAAACACAAAAACAATGGCTGATATTAATATTACCCATGGTCTCATTTGCTAATCAGTTAAAACACTGCAAAAATAATATCACAGTGATGCTGCATATGCATTGAACTTCCACATATGCCACCTTTTTATGGATATTTTATTGCTTAAATCCAATTGTTGATATGATTATGTACAGAAAATGTCACTGCCATTCTGTCTGCTAACAGTGATAATGGCGATTTTTGTGTGATTGTGTTTGTTAGGGCCGGACGTTAGGTGAAAGCACTGTTGGGAGACATCGCAGGCGGAGTTTCATGCCTCCTAGCTTCTTTGAAGACGACACTGTTGATTTCCCTGATGATCTAGATACTTCCTTTTTCACCAGAGTGAGTTGAAGCAACGCATTCACATGCTGTTGCTCCTACAGCCTGCAATTACACGGACTGTTGTTGAGTTTTCTGTAGTTTTCCATGAAGGCAAGCCATCCTTCGTTTCTGTGTTTGTTTGTGAGACAATTAAGATCCAGGAATTTGTACTGTTTAGCTCATCCTCAGGATCAAACAGCTGATGTTTGGATCTTGGATTCAAAGCACCTTCTTGTAGTCTAAGCATATGTCATGTACTTCATTTGTATTTATTAGCTCTTGTTTTGGACGCCTACTTACTTGGTTTTCATCTTTGCAGGATGGCCTGCAGGATGAGTTGTCCAGTTACGCTGATGAGGTTTTTGAGACTCCATCAGAAGCCGCTCTCAAACCGCTGGATGAGAGCGAGCTCACTGGGAGTGCACTGGATAAGAATGAACTGGAGAGGAGTCACCTCATGCTGTAAGTTGATATTTTTCATTTGCACATATGAAAGGAGATGAGAGGAGACACTAGAAGCCAAATTCGGTCAACTTTTACGTCACTTAAAATACCATCTTATGAGATTACTGAGTATATTAGGATATGCCCTGACTAAAAAATCTCTCGTATTCATTTGGGATTTTCCTCTCCCTGCGCCTTAATCCAGGCCCTTAGAGCGAGGATGGCGAAAGGCAAAAGATGGCTCTCTGGTCCAGCCTAAAGTGCGTCTCAGACAGGAGGTGGTTAGTGTCAACAGCCATCAGCAGCGAGGACAGAGAATCGTGGTTCCTGTTAAGAAGCTCTTCGCCCGAGAGAAGAGACCGTACGGGCTGGGAATGGTCGGTCGTCTCACAAACCGGACGTACCGCAAGCGCATTGACAGCTATGTCAAGAGGCAGATTGAAGACATGGATGATCACAGGTAAGAGAGCTGAATCTGTTTTCTTTTAAGGATGACCGTCCTCTGATGTCAAATTATACACGTTTGGTGAAAAAAGCATTAAGTGCCCTCCTCCCCTCTGCAGGCCTTTTTTTACCTACTGGATCACATGTGTCCATTTACTTATAACCATTCTGGCTGTCACTATCTATGGCATTGCCCCTGTGGGCTTCTCTCAGCATGAAACTGTTGACTCTGTAAGTATATTCTACACTCACTGTCATTATTTATAATGGCTTGCTTGCTGTGAACAAATTGTTAAATAATGTAATATTATTTTTCATTTTTGAGGTATTGAGGAACAAGGGAGTTTATGAAAATGTTAAATTTGTGCAACAACAGAACTTCTGGGTGGGTCCAAGCTCTGTAAGTACTTTTAATCTTCCATCTATCTACACATTACTCTTTTTCAGCTCTGAAGTGTGGACGTTCAGCTGGGAAATATGCAGCATATTCATCTATATTATACTACATCTATGATTTACAACCAGGGTCCTGGTTTTATGTGATTTGTGATGGAACTGCAGAGTCACTTAGGAAACTTGTTTTGATTAAAATAGACAAATAATTAACACATTGAGTCAGCTGTAACACGTGACCATTTGTTGCAATTAAGGGTTTATAAAATGCAGGTATTAAACAAGCAGAGAAGTCTAAAAGTAATGGTTAAAACGGACAGCTGAATGAATGTTAGCCTCAAGTAATTATAGCTAAATGGTGAGCATATTAGTTGAAACTGGTTAGCAAATTAGCAAAAGAAATTGATGAATTGTTGTTGGCTAAAATTTGTTGAAATAGTTAGCTAAAGTAATGAATAAATGACTGGAATTAGCTGAAGAACTGACAGAATTTTTGAAATGGTTAATTGAAAGTAATGGGTGAATAGTTAACTAAAAGTCATCATGGTTCATTAGCTTAAAGTAATGGATGAATGGCTGAAATGTCCAGCCTCTCTTGTTGTATTAGCGCAACTGTGACCAAACTGACCAAAACATTGACTATTTAGTTGTGTAATTTAAAAGCAAGCAATTAAAAGGCACCAGCCAACAGCAGGTTTGAACCCAGAGCCTCCTAACTTTGACATGACAATGTTTAACAGTACGCTAACATACAAACCCCAGTAATAGAATATAATACAACATATAATATCCAGTTAGATAATATCCAGCTGTTTATTTTTTTCCCAGTAGATTTGTAGCATTAGGGTGGTGTCAATAAGGGGGTGTATGAGTTGAGAGGAGAAACTAGTGGCTTATATCCACAGTAGTTTTTCTTACCAATGTTGCTCTCCCCTGACCTCCAGGAAGCATTGATTCACCTAGGAGCCAAATTTTCCCCGTGCATGCGTCAAGACCAAGAGATCCACAGACTGATCCAGGAGAAGAAAACGAAAGAGAGAGAATCGGGCTGCTGCGTGAGGAACGATCGATCCGGCTGCCTGCAGACTTTACAAGAGGAGTGTTCGGTCAGTGAAACACCACCCCGAACGAATTAACCAAAACACTGTGCTTTCATTGGAAAAGATTCTCATTATTGATTCCTGTCAGGCAAAAACTCCTGAACACATGTTGCCCCAGTGAGAATATCAGTGCTTATTGAACAGAAATGCATCTTATTTTCCTCTGTCTGTCGGTGTTGTGCTGCAGACTACCCTGGCAGTGTGGGTGAAGTGGCCTCAGCATCCCAGTGCGCCGTATTTAAATGGAAAACTACGGCAGCATGGTTCAGTCTGTCATCAGGACCCCAGGTAGCGTACAACTGCTGTGTAGAAAACTCAGTGTGATTCTTATCCGTGTGCTTTAATGGACTACACTTAGGAGAGCAGTTTGTTGCCGTTATCCTCATACTTTAGACAGGAGCAGCAGTCTGCAGATACACTTAAGAGACATCATTTTACTTCATATGTGGACTGTACGGTCAGGACACAGGACGACAACGTTCACTGTTATTTCTATTATTGATTTTCTGACTTTTCCTATCGATTTTGTAGAATTTGTCTGGAGCCAGCCTCAGTTTCCCCTCATGAGTGGCCTGACGACATCACCCAGTGGCCAGTGAGTACATTTATATGTTGACAGTTAAAGCATTTAGTTGACTCTAATATACTACATATATAAGATTAGATACTCAGTAAGCTATGAGCTAACATTGGAGAGCTTTGCTAAAATGAAAACTAAATTATATGAACCCTGAATTCACAACCCGTGCCTTTAAAATCACAGTGATATAGTTAAATATTTCATAAAACAGTTGAAAACAGCAGTGCAGGTTTGCTGGGTGCTTTACGAGGTAAAGGGAGTGTCCCTAAAAGATGACTAGAAAGGAGAATAATTAAATTGAAGGAGTTCGCTTGAGGTGAAGCTCAGACACAATCATCTGCTTGTTTTTCACCGTCGTAAAAGTAAGCTGTTGCATAACTCTGCTTGTGTTTGTAATCTGTAGGTTTGTACACGGTACAACTCTGGGAATCACACCAACCTCGCCCACATAGACTGTACCATCACCGGCCGGCCCTGCTGCATCGGAACCAAAGGACGGTGAGAAAGGATTTGACTTGCCATACTTTAAACGAGAGTTGAGGTAGTATAGATTTCCTAAATCTGTTGCCGGTATTATGTTTGACTGTTTTCATGTTTAAATATGACGTATTTTATGTTTTAACAATCCTTTCATAATCTAAGGACAGAAAAGCAACCGCGCACCACTCAGTTCCATGATATGTTATAAAAAGTACCACACATCAAGTGTTTTTTTATGTTGTCAAACCCTGACATTTAATTACATTAATCTTAAGCTTAAAATTATGTATTAATCTCATCTTAAAATTTGAACTTTTTTTATGAGTTGTTGAGAGTAAACTGACCCGTGCATTTTGTATTGCAGATGTGAAATCACTTCCAGAGAGTACTGTGACTTCATGCATGGCTACTTCCATGAGGAGGCGACACTCTGCTCACAGGTAGGACCACTAGCACACGCAGCTCATTTTACAGAATTTGTCACCTTTTTCTCAACTGAGACCTTCTCCTTTTTGTTCAGCAACTCAGTTTGAATCTAAAACTTGACTGCTCCAGGTGAGGCTCGAACTCACAACCTCGGCATCGCTCTGCAGGTCACTGTCTTATAAGTACCGCGCGCTGACCGATTGCGCCACTGGAGCCTGTGGAGTGTTGTGAATTGAAGAGACTTTGGACTGAATTCAGCAATGTTGTGTTTCTCCACATGGTGGCAGTGGAGCCTCACAGACTGACAGCTCCTCCAGTCCTGACTGTGTCCTCATGTTCTCTCTCAGGTGGCCTGTATGGATGATGTGTGTGGTTTGCTGCCTTTCCTCAACCCAGAGATCCCAGATCAGTTTTCCCGGCTGTGGCTGTCTCTGTTTCTTCATGCTGGGTGACTTTACTCCTCTATTTTGCTTTTATTATAAAAAATAATGTTTAAGGTGAAAATAAAACAATTTATTTGCCTAAATTATAGATCAGATGAAACTGTAAAATTGTGTAAGGATTTGGTTCAGCATTAGTAATAACTTGTAGGCTGCATGCGTCTGTAGGATCCTGCACTGCCTGGTGTCGGTGTTGTTCCAGATGACGGTGCTGAGGGATATAGAGAAGCTGGCTGGCTGGCTGAGAATCTCCATCATCTACATGTTAAGTGGCATCACTGGCAACTTGGCCTCTGCCATCTTCCTGCCCTACAGAGCAGAGGTACAAGCCAACTGTATACAAAACGCTACATCCTATAAAACCCCAAAGCATACAGGATTCAGTGAATAAGTTATATTACAAAAAAACAGACACTGATTTCATTTGGTGCATTCATCTAAAATTGTCTGTGCAAAACAATCATCAATCCATGTATTCTCTTTTTTCATCCCCCTCTCGCAGGTGGGTCCTGCTGGCAGCCAGTTCGGCATCCTGGCCTGTCTGTTTGTGGAGCTGTTTCAGAGCTGGCAGATCCTCGAGCGACCATGGCGTGCGTTCGCTAAGCTGCTGGCCATCTCAGTCTTCTTCTTCTCCTTCGGTCTGCTTCCTTGGATCGACAACTTTGCCCACATCTGTGGTTTTGTGTCAGGATTCTTCCTGTCCTTTGCCTTCTTGCCATACATCAGGTGGGTTATGAAAATGGATGATTGCAACTCTTAGGTGTTTTGAGATCAGTTTACAGACAGATTAGAACTCTGTGTGCTTGTCATCAGATAGGTGAATAGAAAAATGAGCGAGACGATTTTTAATCAGCTTTATCTACACAGGGCAGACATAGATCTACAGTGACAGTACGGTTGAATTTTGAGAAAATATACAAATTTCCTTTCATTTCCCAAAAGTTACACTGAATATTGATGCCACTCTGCTATGTATAGGCCAAATATGAAAGTGGAACTAGTTGCTAGTTAGCTTAGCGTAGCATTAACACTGTAAACGGGGAAGGGAACTTGCATGGCACTGTTCAGAGTCTGAAAGTCTGCTTCCAATCTTTATGCTAAGTTAACTGTCTGCTAGTTGTAGCATCATGTTTTACAGACATATGAGAGTGGTGTCACGCTTCTCATATATCTCTCAGTAATTCAAATTATGATGACCTTTAATGCAATGCTAAGAATTTTATGTTTATGACTCAAACTCAAATGTTCTGACAAAATGTTTTATTTAAGAAAAATGAAAACACAGAAACATAATGGGGCAAAATCTGATTTTGGTTACAATCCTTAATAATAAAGTTATAAAAATAATAATTCAGCATCAGTGTTAATGTTGTGGTAACTGAAATGAAAGGCAACTGTCTAATAGCAGCATTTAAGTTGTTCCAGTCCAAGTCAGTGGATAAGGCTTGCCAATAAACTTACAGATTTGGGTATTTAATGCAGAACATCATGAACTCTCTGAGAAAAATCTTGCACCTTTACAATGTGTATAAAAACCCATTGTGTTAATCTGAGAGTATCATTATGGTGAATTTAATAATTATCTTTAACTGTATCCAATTTGACAGCTAAGAAACATGTATTTCATGTAACCATCTTTGACTTGCTCGTTTAACCCCATTATGGAATGACTAATGCTGATTGTATTTTTTGTAATCCCCAGCTTCGGGCGTTCTGATATGTACCGAAAGCGAGTCCAGATCTGTGTGTTCCTGCTCATCTTCCTGGGTCTGCTCTCTGCCCTGGCTGTTCTCTTCTACGTCTACCCTGTAAAATGCGACTGGTGCGAGTACCTCACCTGCATCCCCATCACAGACAAGTTCTGCGAGAAGTACGACCTAAACGCACACCTCCTCTGAACATCAGTCTTTGGAATGTAACTGTTCTGTTTCTGCACTGATGTCACTGACTGATGAAGTTTAAAAATTGGACTCTAATGACCAGTGTTTCAGGATTTTGACTGGACCTCTGATTTCCACATGTAGCTTTTATGGAAAGGTACAAGAGACCCCACTATGAAGAAAGGCAATGCATGAAAGCCTTTAGGTATTTGACTTTTTAAAAATTCACGTGCATGAGAACAAAATGAACAATGTAAAGAAAAGGACCGTTGGTGTGACTGATCTCTAGCTGGGCTAATCAATGACCGGTCACACTGGAAGACAGTTACAGACACTTGTTTCCTGCCAAATTACTTACCTCTTCTCTTGTAAACAGCACCCCTTAGTGGCCAAAAGGAACTTTACAACCTGAGACAGCTGCATGGGAGGAGCGGACATGTGTTTTATACTTTTTTACAGATGTTCAGTCTTTTCCTTTTACTGGATGTCCTTGGAGTTTAAACTTGCCAAGAAATGAGGCCCTACAATGCTTAAATGTGCCTTATTAATACACAAAACCACACGAACGTTGTCTTCTTATGCCGCATTTATGTCAGCAACTTCTGACATTAACGTCTCGAGAAACCATAGACTGTATATAACACATGGACGTACTGTGACGTCACCCATTGGTTTGTTGACCACAATTCTGAAATCTCGAGTTTGGTACTTTGACTACATTTAACATTGCTATTCAACAATCAAAATCCAAGGTATTAAACACAGCAAACAAGCTTCACACCTGATCTACATGATGACCTTTTTACTGTAGCTAACACTGGTCCAGCTGTTGAAACAGATTCCCATAGATACTGTTGCACCAACTCAATCAGTCCAGGCAATCTATCATTATTTACGTCCACCTCTAAATGTCTTAGATTTAGCAGATTATCCCAAATACACTTCATCATTGTAGTTTGAATGTTGTTGGAAGCATGTAGTCCTGCTGCTACTAAACATTAGCACCATTAGCCGCTTCTCTCTACTGACAGCCTCACAGCTCCTGGCCTGTATTAGCGTTTCAACATCCTAATTTAGCTTTAGCATTAGCCTCAGGTAGCTCGCTGATTCAGAGAGCTGCACAGTTTATCAACACGACACCCGCATTTAGCAGTTAGACAGCAGTGATGTCAGTAAACACACTTGTAACTCTAACCAGGTACTACAGCTAATTTGTCTTATCAGTGACTATATTTTTAATCAGTTAAATTATCAACTTCAATTAGCTGTTAATCTTTATAACATTTCTATTGAGAATCTGGAACTTGTCAATCACAAGGTAGCTACACCATAAAGGATATCTTGCTTTATTGTCCATTTTCCTTTAAATGGGACCGTAATTGACTAAATAAACATTGTGCTGTATTCTGAAAGTCTTGAAACTTACAATTCAAACTATAAACTTATTAGGAAAACATTTATTAATGTAACAAATCAAGTGAGAAGGGGTTTATTTTCTCATAGACTTCCATATAATAGAACTTTTTTTGCAACCAGAGGAGTCGCCCCCTGTCGGCTGTTACCAAAAATGTAGTTTTAAAGCACTTCCGTTTCACTTTACTTATCCAACCCAACCACTACATCCATCTTTTGTATGCAGTCTATGGTAGAAACTGCTTTTCACACTGAAAAAAATCATGTAAGATATGCTTTTACTTCAGTATTTGGTGGCTGAATTGCCATTTTGTTTACTTGTCTGGAAACCTTTCTGCAACAGCCTTTAATGCACTTCAGCCACACATGGATTGTTTTTTTTTATATTCACCCTGTGTTAAATCTGTAAAGACAACACATGTAGCTCCATTGTGAATAGCTGTTACGGAGGTGAAATTGTGTATGTGTGTGTTTTTTTTATTAAAGACGGTGGCGTTTTAGCTACCTGACAATAAATGCAACAAGAAACAAAGTTTGTCAGTGAGGATATTTGTAGGAAGCTGAATGTGCATGCTCCAGGTAAGACTTGAACTCACAACCTCAGCACTGCTCTGCAGGTTACTGGCTTATAAGGACCAAGCACTGACTGATTGCATCACTAGAGCTGACAAGGTCTAAGCTTGGGTCATAGTTTTACTCCGCCAAGGATGTAGGGCCTTGGCGGAGTTATGTGATGACACAAGGACTAACTGATTAGATTTTGGCAGTGATGCGGCTTTATAGTCTGGATCCACATATTTGTTAAAGATTTCTGTATCATTGTCAGATAGCGGCACGGCGCCACTATAACTATGACAACAAGTGAACGCTACCTGCTGACGATCACATGATTGCGATCCTACTGAAAATCGTCCGTTGCGGACTTATCAGGACTGATCCATCACAAATAATACAAGGAACAATTGATTCAATTGTGGGGGTGTTTCTGAGTCCCATGAATTCCTGCCCCCTGCTACATATTTAGGTCATGAGATTTGGTATCTGTACATAACGTACACATGCATAACACACACCTGTGCTCAGCGCAAGGTCATTTTGATGGTGGGTACATCTACATTAAATGGTCACATTCTATAGTGCCGGGATTTCTGCCACAAATATTTTCAAGATTCCATTTGTCGGAAATGATACAACGACTGAGCAGCCTTGGCGGAGTACTGCATTCTTTGAGTGCTTTTCTTGTTGTCAGATGTGGAGAATGAACGGAGCTGATTCATGTCATGTGCTTTTCGAAAACTAGCCCTTCTTCATCAAGTTCTGCCACTCCATACGTATCCACAGATAGAAGCATCATTGCAAGTGCAAGCAGCTCCAGTGTCTTGATTATGCATTTAATCAGCTGTTTGCGTATTATTTCCTTTGATTAGACCTTAAGGAATGTTAACTTGAGCAGTTCAGCACCAAAAACAAAAAGAAAGGACATTTGTTGTGTTTGAGAAGTGCCCTCTAGATGGCAACCCAAGACTAATCACTTAGAGGCTGAATGTGGCACAAAGTTGCAACATGACTGCTGCTTTGGGTATAAAGCTTCAATTGCAGCAACATCGTTGTGATATTCTTTGGGATTTGAATGTCATTAATTCAAGCAGAAGGTTTATTAGCATGCAGAACTCTTATTGGTGCCCCTGATGCCCCCTGTGTGTGTGTGTTTGTTCATCTTTACCTCTCCTTCTCCTTCAGTGTGCACACACACACACAAACACACACATTGTGACATTTGCATACACATGCACACACAGCACACGCGTGGTACTCTGTCATTCATTAATTCTTGTCTGTAATTGAGTCTAAATAAGTGTGCACTTATGTTAGAGCAGCTGAGAGGACGAACAGCACAAACACAGACAACGCTGGTCTGCATACAGAATACAACACAAGTTCTATTTGTGCAAACAGCTTGCATAAAGTAGAATGTGGTATTGTGGTAATGTGATGCACTTGCCCTACTTTGGCTTCTTGATTTTATAAAAATGTAGAACAGCAATATAAAGTACAAGTTTAACTACATAAAATGGAGATTTAGATTATCTTTATAGGTTGGTACAATTTTAAAAATTTGTATTAACATTCAGCTTTGATGAGCAGCTACAAGATATGAGTGCAAACATGAAAGAAAACGCATGCAGATTCATTTTATAGGACTGTAGCCCAGTGCTTTCCTTTCTTTCTCCATATGCACAGAAATAGAGAATGAGTGAGTGATGGAGACCTTTGCTATGGCTAGCCGATCTTATTGAATATCAAACAATTTGACATTTTGCTCATCTGGTTACATAAGGCCAGCAGGAATCACTCTTCAACTTTTATAGTGACCTTTTGAAGTTTTGTCATTCATGTGAGCAGAAGCAGCTCAAACTGGTGGAAGTACATCAGCTGAGGTGACACAGCAGAAAAAGGAAACATGGGGACTTTTTAAAACAACTGTAACAGTGGCTGATTAGCTTAGCTTAGCTTAGCACAAAGACTGAAGGTGAAGTGTCTTTCTGAGAAGTAAAAATGGATAAAAAGAAAGATGTGATTCACGGGATCAGTGACTTCCTGGAGTGCTGTCTTTATTATGAGCTCGCTAGGCCAACGATATGATAGAACAGAAAGCTCAGTGTTTCTGGTTTGCTTTTCCCTCAGAGACCATGACTCAAACATGGTGAACAGTGGTGAGAGGTCTTTGTGCTTTCATTTCCCAGAATGAAAAAAATAAATAAAATATTTGAATAATACATTAATTTCATGGCAGCAGATTCAGTGCTGTTAGTTTAAAAAGTGAAATCAGACATAAGGTGAATTGTATGGTATTAAATGAATGTTTAGAGGCAGCTTCCAGGCATATTGTTAGTTTTGAGTTGCATCTTTGACAACTTTGTCCTCCCAGCATCTCATACCAAGTTCATTTTGACATCAAATGCCAACATCTAGCTGTGAGTTACAAAGGATGTTTGAAGGATATTTATCATTTGCAATAATGTTCTTCTAAGGTTAAATGTTAACCAAGACATAATGTTTTAACTGCAACATTCAGAGGATGCTTTAAGGATTCTAGATGGTAACATTCTCAAACCAACATTCAAAATATGTTCTCAGAGTGCTATCAAGGTCATCAAATGACTGTATAAAATGTTTCTGTAATGTGATATTACAACAAATGTGGAACATTTTACCTGCAGGATATTTTGGGGATGCTGCCGACGTAAGAATGTTCTATAAAACATTCCCTTAATGCTACGTGACAGCAAAGGAAGAACATATTCATTACAACATTGGCAAGATGTTTTAAGAATGTTAGGGCATAATGGTTCAACAATGTTATCACCAAACAGTTTTAGAATGGCTTTGAGAACGTTATCTTACCTTTCATTAGAACATTCTGGCACCTAGCAATAAACAAAAACACCACTGCTAAAATCACTGCAAGAATTTCTCAAAATGGTTTTACAACAACAACAAAAAAAAAAATATCTAGCTCGGTGCTATAGTGATAAACTTCTAAGCTCACAGTTGCACATCCTTTAGATGCTACGATTAGCATTTATATGGAGTTGTGTTTCTGTTCAGCTAACAAATGGAAGTTTTTAAAAATCACTACCAACCTGTGATTTTCACTGCGGTACATGACCACGTGGCCTAATGGATAAGGCGTCTGACTTCGGATCAGAAGATTGAGGGTTCGAGTCCCTTCGTGGTTGGATTAAATTTAATACAGAGTTCAAGGATCTGAGCTCAAAATTCTTCAATTACCCCAAGGAGATTAATAAAAAACATTGTTAGAAACAACTGTCTATACATGCAAATGTTCAACATGTTTCTTAACCAATAATTAGCATCCTTATCGATCACTTAATAACCTGAAATTAACTCAGGTGACAACATTCAGTGTCCTGATGAAACTGCTTAGAATGTAGAGCAGCTTATATCACGTGAGATGGGAATTCAACCTCTAGCCTGTAGTCATACCATCATAGTGTAAATAGCCACAAGACAAACGCTCAGGTTGGCATTAAGCATTACAGGAAACTTTCTCATTGTGGCACTTCACTTGCTAAACTCCCACAATGCTCTCTGCTTGCGAACACGGAATTGCTGGTTCAGTAGCTGTTGTAACGGCCTCCTTAGGTGACCAGAACAGTAAGAGGCTCCACCTGGTGGCACAACCCGGCATTACAGCTAATCTACAATATTTTTTTTTCTAGCAATCATGCCATTTGTTTTCTGCCTTATGTATTGTTAATCAGGTAAATAATCAACAGCAATTTATTGATCAACAATTAATCATTAACATCCTTACAGCTGTCTGCTGCGGCTGGAACTGATGCTGTGAGGGCTGTGGGAGTCAATCAAAACAGAGTGTTAATTCTGAATGTGTACATTATGACTTACCCAAAAAGGTAATAATTTGATACATTTTAAACAGAAAATATTGATTAAAGCTACTTTAAGTCTAAATGTCATTATGACTTAAAGACGACTAGGTTTAAACTAAGCACAATGATAAACTGTGATCTAATATGATCTGTCTCGTGTCTCTTTGTTCCCATTCGTGGAGCAGCTAATAGTGACAAATTAATGACCCTGCCAACATACGAATCCTGAAAAATCATCTCGGCACTCATCTTATTCTGTCATCTAGTGGCTGCTTGGCCTAATAGAGGCAGCACCCAAAGCCATTAAACCCCCACCCAACACTCTACCGCCACCCCCATCCCCTGCAGACTCCTCATAGGAAATTATCTCTCCCCTCTCTTCCCACCTTCCACCCCCCCGCCCCCACACACCTCCACACTTATCCCTTCTCCGATCCAAACTCCATCCTATCACGTCCTCCTCCTCCTCCTGTCCATTTCATGCCTCCCTATTTCCATCACTCATTCATCATTTGGTTTTTCCAGTCCTCCCCTCCTCCACCTCCTCCTCCTCCTGCACCCCCAGCTCTCCATCAAGTCTCCTATAGAGATGGTAATGTGACATGAAGAGGACGGTATCTACGAGCCATTGATCAGCATCAAACGAGACACATTTAGATGCCCCTTAGATAGACATCGCCCCTCCTCCACCTCCTCCTTCTCCACCTCCACCTCCTTGCTGTATTTCAGAGTGGTTGGCTGTTTTTTTAGGGAGAAAACTCCCTACTTCACTGGCAGGTGTTGATAGATAGATAGATAGATAGATAGATAGATAGATAGATAGATAGATAGATAGATAGATAGATAGGCGACCCTGAAACAGGACCCTGACAGCTGGCCAACAGGTGGCTACTGACAGACCCTCTCTCTTCATTGTGCCTGGAACAAACCAAGACACAAACTCACAAACACACACACACACACACACACACACACACACACACACACACACACACACACACACACACACACACACACAACACACTCCTCAGACTCTGGCCATCAGGTGAAGGAGGCCAAGCGAAGGGGGAGGGGTTGGGTTGCATGTGTGTGTGTGAGAGAGAGAGAGAGAAAGGGAGAGAGAGAGAGGGAGAGAGAGGGTGGGGGGGGGAGGGTTGAGGCAGGCCCAGCACACACCTGTCTGATGATCCCACCTATGGCAGAGCTGATGGAGAGTAATGTTATAGCACCTTCACACACACACACCTCCCCCCGACATGGTCCTATATACCACCTGGACTGACGAAGACAAGGCCCTTCCTGCCACCGTGCGTGTGTGTGTGTGTGTGTGTGTGTGTGTGTGTGTGTGTGTGTGTGTGTGTGTGTGTGTGTGTGTGTGTGTGTGTGTTGTGTGTGTGTGTGTGTTTTGACTGAGTTGTAAATCCTACTCTTGCGTCTAGTATTAATCTGCGACATCCATCAATACCACAGATACACAAGTTATCTCACAGTCTCCACCAGAAGCCTCTATAAATGTCTTTTTAACTGCAGCACAAAGAGGATATATGTATGAAATCCAGACATAGCATTACAGTCCGTCATTTTTACTTTAGGGCTTTTTCAGGTGTGGCTTTTCCACGATATCATTTTTGCATGACTGGTTTGAGTACTGTCACAAAGATCTAAGCTAATATGGACAAGTAAAAGTAAAATCGTTTTCAGATGGCATATGTAACATTGAATGCATTCTGTCATTCAGATACAGGTCACTTACACGGTAACATTCCTCATAGCTTCATTCAGACAAACACATCAAAGTGACAGAGAGCCACATGAAATTTTTCATACTCGTGAGACTGGACGGTACACCAAGTAATGTATAATATTTACTCCACCAAGGAACACAGTGACGATCGGCGTACATTTGTCTGTCTGTCTGTGCACAACATTACTCAAAAACGGACCAACGGATTTGGATGAAATATTCAGGGAAGGTCAGAAGTGACACAAGGACCAAGTGATTAGATTTTGGCAGTGATGCGGCTTATAGTCTGGATCCACAGATTTGTTAAAGACTTGTGTATCATTGCGAGATAGTGGCATGGCGTCACTGTAACTATGACAACAAGTGAACACTACATCAGCTGCCTGCTGACGATCACATTATTGCGATCCTACTACAAATCGACCGCTGCGGCCTTATCGGGACTAGCTATGTGTGTGGTGTATGTAAGTGCTGCTGAAATAGAGATTCCTTTCTCGAAGTGTGAGAAAAAACTCAAGATATGTATTATAAATTAAATCTTAACATGAAACTTGGTAAAGTGTAGTAAAATATGCACTGAAATGTGTATTTTAGAATGTATTTTTTTTCACTAGCCTGTTATGGAAGGCCAAGATCTCCAAATTGACCGTGGTATGAAAAAACAATGATTCAGCCTGTAGTGAAAAGAAAACCTTATGATGCTTTCCTTGAATTTGTTGGCTCCTTATAGCATCAAGCTGCTGTTATGGAGTTTGTAATATGCAACACCACGATGTGCTAATTTCTTTGGAGATTGCGTCAACAGGGGGAAAGTCACAGGAAACAGTCAGATCCTAAATGCTCCTGCCTTACTTCCTGAGAGCTGGTCTCCATCCACACACACATTTCACTGTCATCTCCAGAGGACAACCCTCCTCTATCCTGCCATGTGTCCTCCAGCCGTCCTGAAGACTTGCTCTTATCCTGCACTCATTGGCTCACAGTCACTAATTACACAAACACACACACACACACACGCACACACACGCACACACACGCACACACACGCACACCTCATTAGTGATCACTCTAACAATACTCTCTCACTGAATGCCCTCTCAGTCTCTCTGATGGTAAGTAATTCTCTCTTTCTCCATGTAGCTGGCTATGTGTGGACTCTGCACACGACCCTCCCCCCCTCCTTCCTCCTCCTCCTCCTCCATGTGTGGGTTACGTCTCACTAGATTCGTTTTCATGGAATCGTTATTTGATATTCACGGAGCACACATGGGACTCCAAGGAGAGGGAGGAGAAAAAACAAAACAGGAAAACAAGTGTGCTAAAGCTAATGATGAGAGTGCACTGTAGGTGTACCTCAAGGAATGATGTCAGGGCCCCTAATGTTTAGTTTACTTAGTAATTATCCTCCACAACAGTGTCATGGGAGAGAATTACTAATGTTTTCCTATGACACTGTGTTCTTGAAATTCCATTCATGCACAATTAAATAACAACAGCAAATACATTTGAAAGGAAGCAGATTTTTTTTAGAAAGGAAGAAGTGTGCATTGACATATTTGGCAAATTTTTTTTATTTTTATATATATATATATATATATATATATATATATATATATATATATATATATATATATATATATATATATATATATATATATATATATATATACATATATATATACATATATATTAGTGGTGGGACGCGATTAAAAAAATTTATCTAATTAATTACAGACAGTATTGTAATTAAAAGCATAATAATTAGTGTTTAGTGGAATAAATTAAGGTGACTAGTGATAACAGTATGATCAATAAGAGAAGTTTGGGAAAGAGTGAGGTCTCATTTAATACAGAAAAAGCAGTTATGGAAAGCAAATTTACTCAACGACTGTCCTTGGGTACAATGCTGAGGTGCTTGTACTTCACTTCAGTATTTCCATTTATGCTGCTTTATACTTTGACTCCACTACATTTCAAAGGGAAAAAGCTCCACAAAACTGCATTTATTCCTCCTTAACTTTTAATTTGGTTTCATTTTGATCAAATGTTCAAGTGATATATTATCGCACCACAAATCAAAGTTTAGAGAAAAAGTCCAAAAACAGAAAATTGATTCTTTGATTTCATCTCATTTATTATGTTTGGAGCCCTCACCATTTATCTTCAGTCCCTGTATATCAAACTGTATATAGCGTAGATCAAACCAGTTCCATCTACAGCAGCTACAGCAGTAACATGCTGCTGAAACTCTGATGCTTCACCCTACTATATATAGAGATTACATACATTGCATTTATTTACATTTAATCAACACTACATTTTACATTTACTGCACTGCATTTAAACAGGTGCTATGAAAGGGATCACACAGTGGCTTGATCAGCTCGGTCTTAGTTTGTTTTACTTTCAATAGTGGTTAGACAAAAGTTTCAACACTGACTTTTTTATTAGTGAAAAGTTTAAAAATGACTGATATAGTCACTTAATTTAAATATTTTCCTGTAATAGTAGATCCATATCAATTTCCTAAATTCAACTAACAAAACTTTAACAAAATAAAAAAAACAACCTTAAATTTTTTAGCTAAAAAGCCAGTTTAGTATCATTATTGTAGGACACATGAGAAACACAGTCTCCTGAGCTTTGAGACGCTTAGAAGTTTAGTCGTTTTAAGTGACTAATGACTGTTGCACCTCCATTACATAGCTTTGTGTATTTTTATTCTGACAACTCAGAGAAACCCCCAAGAATGTCTCCTATAAAACTCTGTGTTCCAGCTGCAGTTCTATCAGTTGTTTTAAAGCTACTTTGAAAAGTCGGTCAGTCCGAGACTCAATCGTGCGACTGTCCTCTCTGCACTTTATTGGTTTTGTTTTGCACAAAAACATTCCGGCTTTTAAATTGTCTGACAAACGCTCTCTGCTGACGTGTTTATGCATGTTGAGTGCTTTTCTGTGCCTGTGCCTTTGTTTGAAATGTGACCTGCGAAAGGACTGCAAATGGAAATTACCTGTAAGCTAACTCTGATACGGTACATTAAAAATGCCAACACACATATATATATATATATATATATGCACATCTCTATTTCTTGAAATACAAGTTTACTGGAAAAGATGTTTCCTAAAAGACTGTTTAAACTAAAAATGTACAATACTGTAAAAAAAAATTGAAAGCACTAAAACTGAGGATGTTTTAAAAAAACATAAAAAGTTTTATCAGTTACCTAATTTAAAAAAAACTCATCCTCAGTACAGTTGTGCAGTTTTTCAATCTATTTGGCAGGTAGGATGCTCCAAACACCTTGCAGAACTTGCCAGAGTACGTCTTTCAATTCAAGCTTTCTCAGCTGCTTCTGCAATCCCGTATTTTACAAGTGCATTTATTTTAGTGACAGTCACTGTTCCCTTGTATCTAATCCATAATAATTCAATCAAATTCTAAAACAAGACCAGTGAAAGTCACTTGAATTCTGTCAGACAAGGCTAGTTAGTCACTAGAAAGCACTTTCGTACTCAGAACAAGTCACCTACATTTTTAATCCGAACACAAGATGATCCTCTTATTCAGTTTTCAGAGTGTAAAGTGAGAATGAGCACAGTCTGTCATGTTTCCACTATTGTACACGACGATTACAGTCATCAGTGGAATGCCGCTCTCCCACATTGCACTTCACGTATTGTTCTCCATGAGATGTTCTGGTCCCCCTTCTTCATTTCATTCTGTTCCAATCAGTTAGTGATGGGTCAATAGAAAAGCATGGCTGGGAGGAAGGGGCCATTGTGTCCGGTGTAAGACAAGCAGGACTAATCATTGTATGAGGCGAGTCTGGGCCTGCCCGGGCCGAGGAGCGGCTGCTGGCTGTTACCAGTCAGTGGAGATGGTGTGATAGAGGCCAGGATGACTCAGCATGGTAGGAGAAGGACGTACACACAAAGTAAAGGTGAAATCACAGTTACTGTGCAGGTGGTTTTCTTTGATTTCAAAGAAAATACATACATATTTGGTTTGTTTAGGTCTCCAACAGTGCATTCGCACTTGGAGTCCAGTTCTGAACCAAAAGATACAAGAACTCACCCAAGTTCCATTGGTGTGCATTGTGTTAAATGTGCTTATTAGATTTGTGTAGCTTTGTATGGTACTATTTTTTTTTCTGCATTGCAAACAAGTTTTCATCAGTGCTAGGGTCATGGCTTTAGGGACCTTTGGTTGACAGGGGTGGATTTAACACATTTCAACTATGTCTGTTAGCATCATCAAGTCATCATAATGGGAACTGGTCAACCAGAAACAACAAATTGATGGAATGCTCTTCTCTGTATCTGACATGTTGTTGATGTAGTCTTATCGCATGCTTCTTACAGCATTTGTAGGTTTTTTTGGGGGGGAATATCATAGGCAAAGAAATGTTTTTTAACCTACTGTCTTGTCTATTAGCGTGGAGAAGTATTAATACTTTGAGTAGCTTTTGAGGAGAACACTTTGTACATTTTGTACTTTTTACTACAGATGTACAGATTTTCAAAATGCATGTGGGATGATTGGAAAGCAATGGAAACCCACTTCACCAAGACCTTTCTGACATCAGATAGAGGAGTCTGTGTCAACCATTTGCTGTAACCTTTGGAAACCAACAATCTGCCTTTCGCAACCACTTTAAAGCTATGATTGACCACCTTTGTGAAGAGGAAAGTAGAGCCAGGAAACATACTTCTCTTTCTAGTTTTCTTTTTTTTCAATGGTTACCCAACTATTTGTGGCATTTATAACATGTGGAAAACAAAGCCAAACTATCACAGACTCCCTGGAGAGATTCTGAGAGAAATCTGCTCTGTTACTTCATCAGTGTTGTCTCAATGTGGCAATAACACATCATGCACTCTTACACGCTTCTTTAACATCCCCCCTCCTTCCCCACAATAAATTATGTTGGTTACAGGTTCCATAGACAATCATGCCTCACAGCAGGACGTGGTGTTCCACTTCCCCGAGCGTGGCCGAGGGACATATATATCGGTCAATCATCAGCGTTTTTTTTGTAACAGGACAACCGTGAAATAGGATCAGAGTCTGAAACCTCCCCAAATCAGATACTGTACGTTTCCCTCCGTTGGATATAAGACAAATTTATGCATTCATCTCGTCTGATCACGATGCAAATCAACCTCAATCCCAATTTTACTTCTTGAAATGTCTTAGCATCCTCTCTCTGTCTCTCTCGTTCCAGGTCTTCCTCCATTATTCCTGCAGAGCGACAAATCAGAGGCTCCCGTGTCTGAGATACAATCTGACAACCAATTCGGTGTCTCATGAATATTTTTGGAAGGCACAGTGCACCGGAAGATGGGCTCAGACCAAACACTATCATCAGCCTTATTGCTATAAGCTCCAAAACTCTGTATAAAGCGCAATTTTCTACCTTGCTTTCTATGTCTTGATAATTCTTATGGTGATGGGCGACAGTGCTGATTGGCTTTCTTCCTTTTTGGCCAAGTTTGAAATTGATCTTGAACTTTTGTAATCAGCTAACCGTCCTCTGAGAGCTGTGAGGAATCAGCTTGGAGTGTTTTAACAGAAATGTGAGAGGAAGAGTCTGGCGTTTGCTGGGTGAAACCAGCGGAAAATTCCACATGCCTCCGATAGATCACTACTTCTGCAACAGCTTCCGTCAATACGTTTAAAAGGATTAAGGTTAAATCAACAGCACACTCTTTCCTCTCTCCACTGCGGTTTGTTGTTTTACTGGGTTTCGCTCTAGAAGACCTGCCTGTGTGAGGTCGAGAGAGCACACACACTCTGCTCCAAACACTTGTCAGCTGTTTTATCTTAAACTCTGCAATCTGTTTACTGTGGGTCACCTGCGTCAATAACGCTCGGATGCAGCTCTTCCTTCAGATAAGCCGCCGAGCTCTTTGTTTCCCCTTCTCTCTCTCTGTGCAGTAGAGCGATAAAGCACAGATTTTGAAACAGAAATAAATGCCAATAATCGTGGCTGGATCATATGTCACGGCTCTTGTGTTGTGAGTGAGTGTGTGTTTGTCCGCAGAAGAATTAGTGGTGAATATCCTCGCATGTTTCCTTGCTGCGAGCTGCCATCATCTTTCATTTCTGACAGGCTTTGTGGCATCGCTGGGGCAAGCTGGGGCTTGTACAGGCGGCCCTCCCAAGGTCTGAGGCATGCACACACACGCACACACACACACGCACACACACACACATACACACAAAGCACAACTTCTCCAATCAAATAGAGACCTCGTGAATGCCACACAACTAAATTACTGATTTCAGAGAGAACACAGCTCTTCAGACAGGGCCAATCACACGTGGCTTCTGCTAAAGAGGCTACAGTTGCCTGCTAACCCGTCTGACCTCCAGCCAGCGTCAAGGAGAGCGGCGACGTTTTGTAGCACTGTTTTTTTTCTTCTTTTTTTTTTTAAATTTGGCAATCATGTGCTCAACTCCAGAATCAGTGGGTACAGCTGGTTGTGGAGTCATTATTGCAGTTATGAAGCAACACTCCGGATAGACCGACAAGCTGTGTTATAAACAGGCTGAAATCAGAATTTGCTTCTTGTTTAAGGATGTAAAATGTATTAATTCTGCAGGTGTTGCACGCATTTTTCTATTTTAGGGACCATCTGTAAGAGCAAAACAGTTTCAGGAGTTACTTGTGAGCATAGGAGTAGATTTCAATCAAAACCTTTATTAGTCATTGCACACTTTCATATACAATGAAATTTCAGGGGAACACGAATAGTAGAGCACGTGCCTTTGCTTCTTTTATGCTTTTATAAAAGAGGCCTTTATTCTTCAGTATTTCCCACATAGACTTGTGTGTCAAGTTTTACATGTGCAGAAAGTTTAGAATTTTTGAATTTGAATATGAGCATAATAAATTTATCACTGGTGTGATATAAAGTGCTACATGCACATTTAAAGGGGTTATGAACAAAATTGTGCTTATATGAGTGGCTTGGGGCTGCACAGTGGCGTAGTGGTTAGCACTTTTGCCTTGCAGCTAGAAGATCCCTGGTTCGCGTCCCGGCTTTCCCGGGATCTTTCTGCATGGAGTTTGCATGTTCTCCCTGTGCATGCGTGGGTTCTCTCCGGGTACTCCGGCTTCCTCCCACAGTCCAAAAACATGCTGAGGTTAATTGATCATTCTAAATTGCCCGTAGGTGTGAATGTGAGAGTGCTTGTTTGTCTTTGTATGTAGCCCTGCGACAGACTGGTGACCTGTCCAGGGTGTCCCCTGCCTTCGCCCGAGTCAGCTGGGATAGGCTCCAGCCCCCCCGCGACCCTAATGAGGATTAAGCGGTGTATAGATAATGGATGGATGGATGGATGAGTGGCTTGCTTCAGCAGGGATAATAGAAAATGAGAAGAAAAGTTGACCTACAGGAGAATGAATAAATATTTGAAAGCATTGTATTCCATTATGTTTGGAGTTCTGCCTGAATGCTGTATTTCCTTCACATAGAGACATTTAAATCATAAATTGATGCAGAAAATTCACCAGAATGCAGAACGTGAAGTATTTCATGCTATAAATTTACTGGGGAGGACTAATTTAATGTCTTGCCAATGGCCTAATCCTGTATGGACTATGAATGTTAGTACAAAATGTTCTTTTTAGAATTAAACAAGCCTAAAAACAGCATCCTAAAGACTACATTGATTAGTTGTTACAGTAGAACTGCATGTGCTATTATGAAATCTCTAATAGAGATACTTTCTTCATAGTGTTAGATTTTTTTGAACTAACTGTCAGATTATTCTTTCTGTTTTTTAAATCAGTTATTCAGAGAGTTCTGCTTTACTGAGCCTGGTCAGCAGCGTGTCTGTGAGAGTTAAAGCCAAACTGCATAACCATATTTGTTCAAGGATTATTGGTCAACCTGTGGAACACAATTTATACACAGCTCACAACAAGAACATGCTCAGACTTGCTAATAATATCTCTTCTGATCCCCTGCATGTCTTAAACGAAGAGTACCAACTAGAATTATGCTGCTTAACGGGAATCAGTGTGTTAAAAAAAAAAGATCTCTCTTCTGGTTCCTGTTAGAATTTTGGCAGCAGAATTTCGGATCAACTGGAGGTTTGTAAGAGAATTACTGATACATCCTGATAACATGGAATTACAGAGGTCGATCCTGGAAGTAGCACACGCATGGACAACTTTACTCTAAGACAGGATGTTCCTGATTTTGACAATATTGCAACCTATTTCCTAACAATGTATTTAAATAGTGTGCTTTTTAGGTGTTTCAGATCAAATTCATATCATGTCATATATCACATGTTGTATCATACCATATATCGTATCTAGGGATGTCCGATATTTGCTTTTTGGCCGATAACTGATATGCTGATATAGTCCAACTCTGAATTCCCGATTCTGATATCAAACATACCAATATATATGTGGGCTATTTAACTAATTTTAGGTGACATCACATATCTCCTGTCGAGGAATTAACACATCATGCCTAATTCTTTTGTGACGCCCCATTGGATGCATTCTCACATGCAAAAAGGCTTTCCAAATGTAAACATTGTCTGTGCAAAATAAGAAAACTACTTCAACTTAAGTTATGGAAAAATGCCATATATATATATATATATATATATATATATATATATATATATATATATATATATATATATATATATATATATATATATATATATATATATATATATATATATATATATATATATATATATAGTCTCAAAAAAACTATTCACATTCTCCCTCTCTTCCTCCCTCCCTCCGGTAAAATCCGGTAAATGCCAGCGAAATACAGGCATCATTTTATCGGTTTTCATGATAGGCAAAAAAAAAACCCCGATAACGACATTGACCGATATTATATTTTTATGCCAATATTGGGCCGATGATATTATACCAATATTATCAGACATCCCTAATCGCATCATATCATATTGCATTGCATTATACCATATCGTGTCATATGCATTGTGTATCTATCTGCAAAAAAAACATGCATTGTAGAAATTCATTACATCTACTCCATTACAATATTAAACATTTTGACTTAAACGTTTCGTTCACCTCAGAAAGTTTAAACTAGGAAGCTAGGGTAATTAACTTCCCCTCAGAATATAAAAGCTACTTAGCTTGGCCTGCTAACTTTAGCACTGGTTCCCATTAGAACATATTCATGTAATTTTAACACCTGCTGAGTCACTGAAACCTTTTGTATTTATCCATAGAAGCAGAGTCTACCTGATTATCAGATTTTCTTTCATGATGACAGTTGTAGTGATTACCAACACTCGCAAAACTCACCTCACTGAGGAACTATGTGCTCAACCTGACATTAACATTTCTGACCTTACAACAATCTGGTCATCTGCTCTCTACTTTATTCCTCCTCTCAAGTTAAATGCTGAACAATTTGTCCTTAACAGTTTTCCTGTCCATTCAGACTGCGGCTCTATACCGGTGGGTACATAAAACCAAACCCCTCCTTTCTCACCCTGGACAAAACCCAGTACATAAACCCAACAGCTCCAGCAGCCTGCCTCCCTCCCTGCTAGTACAGCAGGCAGACACAACAAGTGTGGTTCTGGCTGTTTACGGGGGGCCTGGTTGCTCCTGCCAGCCTCTTTATGGTCCGGCTGGGTTGCAGCAGTGAATGGGCCCCTGCCAGCAGACAGCGGTGGTCGGCCTATACATGGGAGAGGGTCTCGGCAGGCAGCTATTGTTATGGTAAACGGTGGCCTGAATAGAAGAGGATGGGCAGGACACACACATAAAACAGAGGAAAACATGAGGAGGAGAAGGAGGGAGAGGAGACAAACACCGACCACCTGAGAGATGGTGTACATGTGAGCGAGCAGAGGTCATGTGTTCCTGCTGTGCTTCAATCCAGACATGTAGTACCCTGTACCTTCACCGTGTCCTTTCTAGTGCATACATGAACTCCACTCCGTCTCTGTCAGTAATAGAAACCTTTACAAATTCAAGGTTCAACCCTTCACTGTTCTTCCAATGAGCAAGAATCACCAAAAATGACTCAGAGTTTTGTCAAAGCCAAGAGTTACTGTCAAGGGGAAATATTCATCAATCTGGTAAAGTGACAGCATTCAGGGTCATTTTTTTACATTAATATTCCTCACAGTTTTATTCAGACAAACCTAGAAATCAACCTATATGGGGTTCTTTTCAGGGCCGATGCCAGCTATTGGAAATCAAGACAGGCTGATAACCGATATGTGGAACATACATTACATACATTAAATGGAATGTTTTAATAGCATACAATAACAGGGACCTGTCATTCACAACTAGGCTTCTTAATTAATAAGGATGACTGTAACTGAATATATAAAATAGAAATAGGAGTGATTCATTTAGATGCTCTGCTCTGTTTATGCTTGATCAACTGAGAGTGATCAGTTTGTCGCCTGCAGCTACATCTGCTGTTCTTGTCTACTTTCTTAATCTTTCACTGTTCTATCACTTTTAACTCCCACTGAGGTACATAAGCTTTATTCATTATTGTTTTAAAGACTCTGTTTCAGGTTAATGTCTGGCTGCCTTCTAACGTAGCCGCTATCCATTATCATAGCCTTAGCCACTGTGAGAGTAGCTAATTTCCTGGTTTGTGAGTTAGGATTAATGCCAAATATTGTCCACAATAATCGGCCAAGTTTTTGATCAATTTATCCCTAAACAAACCCAGCAGAGTGATGTAAAGAATGATATTTGCTATATGCGTAAGACTGGAGCAGACCTCCGGAGAGGTATAACACCTGCAGTCAGTGTTTTCTTACTGCAACTTGACGGACCACATTGCAGTAAACTACCCACCACAATGTGATGATGTCTAGTGTCCAAACTGTGTGTGTGCCAATCCTTTACAGTTCAGATTTCTGCCTTGTTGGAAATTATACGGAAATATAATTAGATTCAACCTCTTAAGATTGACATCTTAACTTTTACGGAAAAGTGATCATGGAGTTTATTCAGACAGGAAGTCGGCATGTTCCGATGCCGTCAGATTAAGTGAAAGGAGGGCATGTTTGAAAGAGGCGTAAAAACAAGGAAAAAAAAACAATAAACTAAACAGAACAGTTCGGCCTGTTAATACTACAGAAAATGTTCACGTTTATGAAAGCAGAATAGAAAGGATAAATTACACAAATGCAACAAAAATATGATAATATACTGCCTCTGCAATGAATGGTCATTTTCACAAATGTTTCATACAACAAAATGAGTGCAACATCACCAGATGACCACCATGACATCTAACTCTGTGTCAGCAGTTGCAAGTTCATTAGTTTGTGCATTAGACATAATAATCTTGACGTTTTACTGGAGATGCTCTTGTCTCAGAGACATAAAATTCTCCTGTAAATGAAGGAGGCTATAAATGCCTACACTTGATGCCAAACTTTGTACGTATTTGTGATCAGTGATGGGGAAATGCAACAACAAGAAAAGCACACAGAGAGCTCAGTGCTCCGCCGAGGCTGCTCAGTCGTTGTATCATTTCTGACGGCTGAAATATTGAAAAATTTCATGGCAGAAATCATGGCGACATAGAATGTGGCTATTTAATATAGATGTATCCACAGACAAAATGACCTTGCGCTGAGCACAGGCGTGTGTTATGCATGTGTACATTCAGGGAAGGTCAGAAATGACACAAGGACCAAGTGATTAGATTTTGGCAGTGATGCGGTTTATAGTCTGGATCCACGGCTTTGTTAAGGATTTCTGTATCATTGCAAGATAGCAGCACGTCACTGTAACTATGACAACAAGTGAACGCTGCCTGCTGACGATCACATGATTACGATCCTACTACAAATCGACCGCTGCGGACTTATCAGGACTTATCCATCAGAAATGATACAAGGAACAACTGATGGAATTGCAGGGATGTTTCCCAGTCCCATTTATTCCTGCTGTCCACTACATATTTAGGTCATGCAATTTGGTATTCGTACATAACGTACACATGCATAGCACACGTCTGTGCTCAGTGCAATGTCATTTTGTTTGTGGGTACATCTATATTTAATGGCCACATTCTATGTTACCATGACTTCTGCCACAAATTTTTTTCAAGATTTCATCTGTCAGAAATGATACAGCGACTGAGCAGCCTTGGCGGAGTACTGTGCTCTCCGAGTGCTTTTCTTGTTGAGAATGCAAAAATAATGTTACCCAAAACTGTGTATATTATACGAGGAAAATAAAATCTAAATCTTTAATGTGACATCATACAAAGGGGCTGCCAACATATAGTCACTACAACTGGGAATACACATGTGAAACATACAGAAAATAATGTTGGCAAAACCAGACTTTCAATATGACTGCTCATGCACATCTTCTGAAATGCTTCCAGTGAACATTCAAACTGACAAAGGCAATGGAAACATGGCACAACCAGAACAGACATGGCATCCAGTGGATATTAGGGGGTTTTAGGCCATTTTTCATACAGAGATTTAGTTCTTATTCTGCCAGTGGGGGCATAATGTAGCCGTATAGCCTTGTTTTTATTTAATATTAAAGTTTTTTTTAAAAAAGAAGGTTTAATGTAGGTTTTGGATGGAAATATAATAGAGGTATTCGTCAGCTGCCTGTTGGAGCACAGAGGGCAGAAAAAGGGTTAAAAAGCACCCGGCTGCCTGATAATCCTCCGCCGTTAAAAGCCCTCCAGAAAGACGTGACGTGTGTGAGGTAATCAGTAAAAGATTCAAGTGTGCCAGAGACTGTGTACACACACACACACACACACACACACACACACACACACACACACACCAGCGAACGGACAAAAAGAGAGGGAAAAGTCTGAGCAGAGGAGGGAAGAAGAGGAGAATAAACACTCCTCCTCTCACTGTTTCTTTTCTGTGGTTCGTTCAGCCCCTCGTTCTTCTCCTTCTCCTCTCTCCGACTCCCTGCTGCGTCAGTATAATGTGGCAGAAATTTTCACTAGAGTTCCCTCTCAATAAAGCAAACACACACACACATGACCTTTTTTCCTTCATCTCCGTCTTGTATTCCTCCGCCTTCTTCTTGTTCTCTCCTTTTCTGCTCTTTTTGTTTGCTGTAGTCTTTCTTTTGACGCCACCTTGTGAAACTCAGTCTTCCCGGTGTTTAACTAAGGACACACTGACAGAATTTCTTCACTGGAATTGTGTAATTTTAAGGAATTATGTGGACAGTACAGGAGAATATACTGTCCTGAGTGCACCAGAAGAGAACAAGACAGTGCCACAGAGTTTATCCCCCAGAAAAGAAGCAGATTATCTGATCTCCGCCTCTATGAATCAAGTTTTGCATCTACGGGGCGACCTTAATATTCCCTCCTAAAGAGACCAATCCGTCTCTGGCCAACGATCTTCAATTGCCCTCTGTGTCATGGTATCAAGCATTCTGAATTTGGCATTTAGATGTTTAATTGACTGTCACTGATAATGGGATTGTGTTCATTCAACCAGGGTGCAACGAGGGGCAGCACAAAGCCAATGAAACTGTCAGACGGAGGCGAGACTGAGGGGGAGAAGGACACCTCCAGCTATGGCACACATCCCATAATTTAGATGTTCAACAGTTAGCAACGGACTGAATACTGGACTGATTTTCAAGCTGTTTGAGTTGTTGTAAATTGCATATCTGTATCAGTGATAAAGGGGACAAAAAGGATTTTACATTTCTAAAATATTTAAAACATTTCACCTGCAATTCATTTCCAAGTGTATACATTTTTCCATTGGATAGCTTGAAACTAAAGCCTCGTGTTTATGATTTACATATATTAACAGAAATGATACAGAGTGAACCAGCAAGGTACTGATTCAAGACTTCATCATTCTGCAAGGCAAATGAGGAAAATTATTTTAGCCTTAATCTCATAGAAATTGTTGAAAAACGAATTTTCACTGGAGGAACATCAGGCTGATAGTTGATGATCCTGATAACAGGAGCACATCCTGAACCTACCAGTTCTTTAAGGATTTACATTTTCACTCACAAAGTCACAACCAAGTGAAGCTGTCCTCAAATAACCCTGGAGCAATACTGCTTTACACTTTACTTTAATCTCATAATTTTTTGCACCTTAATGACACTTTAGCAAACATATATAATGTTTTGTCCATAGATTTAAGTATGAAATGAACTATTCTGGATCCAGCTGGTACTGAGGATTCTTTTCATTTTTAATTAATCTGCTGGTCATTTTCTCCACTGATCAACTGATTTTTTTGGTTTGTAAATATTCTGAAACTAGCGAGAAATGCGTCACAGGTGCTCTACACCATTGACTCGTTGATTATTTGCTTCAGCTGCACTTGTAATAACTATTGGGTATTTTATTTCACAACAAAACATCATATTTTCTGTTTCTTTGAATGTTTTGCGTGAAAAAAGTTTGCAAAGTTTTCTAAAGTAGCTAAATCTGCCAGATAAAGGTAAGGTAAAAAATAGATTTTAATATCTATGTTTCAGACGTCGTGACTTAGACGTAGAAAGTTGGATGAAAAGTAAAGAAAAAGGACCTCAAGTTTGTACTTACAGGTGCAGTACTTGAGTAAATTTACTTAGTTACATTCCCCCACCACAAAAATCTGATATTTTGGACTTTATGAAGTATTACATGATTGCAGAAGAGGCAAGAGGCATCAGAAGAGATATATCAAAAGTCGGCGTAATGTATATTCTGTATCTCTGAGCCACAGAGTCCAAAATGAGCTTTTTCATTCATTCTTTAAACTCATCGCTCTGTGCTCACTCAGACCGCTGCCCCCTGTAGTTTGCAGGTAGTTGCCCTCTTCCCCACAGCCTCCCAGAGGAACATAGATGTTAACTGGTATTGTTGGGGGCGCTGAGCTGAGGGTGGTTTTTAATAGCTCATGATTACTCTGGAGAGGGGAAGCCATAATTACAACCACAAATGATTTCACGCCCCTCACCCCCATGTGATGTGCTCTGAACCTAATCACAGGGAAGCACAGCCGAGGAGCCGCAGCTTCCACAAAAGAGGTTTCCCCTTTGTTTGCTGACAGGATATCGAGAAAATGAAGTGTGCTACATTTTGCCAAGAAAGTGTACCGTGCTGCTGAATAGATCAGGAGTTCTTATCAAATTCTTACTTGCTTGTAGCTGCAAGGGCTCTTGCAGAACGGCAGAAGTAAGCGTGTTCATATTTTAACAGCTTTTATTTTTCACCTCCAACTTTAAAAAAACCCACAAAACACAATGTAAATGGATTCTAACCATATGGGACCTTTAAGTTGAAGACCATTCGTCATTCATCCCTCACAAGATACAAAACCTTGTGTGTAAAAGTTCAGTCACAGGTTCATGTCTCCATCCTCCGCTCCCACTGAGGTTCTTCCTAAGATGTCACAGGTCAGAAAATACATATATTTCAAAACAAAATGGTGATTTCCTCAAAAGTTAATTTAGAATGCTGCTTAGTTGTATAGGAACACCATTTTATGAAGACTGGGTTGGAATATTGTTACCTTTTCTGGCATTTTGTTCCCAAACTGTATTTGAAAGTGCAGTTGTTTCTTTGAGGAAAGCAACCAAGAAGACATGATGGTTCAACTGAAGCCACGTCCACAGTTCAGGTTTACTGCTGTGAGAACAATGCACACTTATTTCCTTTATATTTACCATTGCATTTAACGTTTTCTTATTGCACACAAAAATCTAATTTGTTAGTTCACATTTCTCGGTGCAAGAAAACGTTTTAACTTGTGCTTTCAAAGAGTGATGATGATAAAACTTGCTATTTCAAAAAGCGTTGGAGAAAAGTCTTGTCACTGAGCTGCATTCTTCCCCCCAAACCAGAGTAAAGACCTCCCGTGTGACGCTGTCTTTTCACTCCATCATCCTCACTCACATGTGTTTGTTCGCTTTTTCTTTGTTTATTCCTGACACTTTCTCTCCTATAGCCGTCTGACATCATCCATTCATCTGTTCCCGAAAACCTTGAGAAGGTTTATTTGTCGTTGCCTCATTTTGTGTTTGCCTCTTTCACCCGTTAAACATAGATGTCCAAACAAACCACAGTGAGACGAGGCAACACTTGTGCAAGGGGCACAGCAGGTGCATGGAGCTGATTCATCCTTTTAATGTCATTTTTTTCGCCTAAAATTACTAAGATTTCGACCTTTGTGTCCTCAAACAGTCGTCCGCACACACTCGCTTACACTTTCACATGCTTTGATACTAGTGAACAATCAGACTGACTTAGCATTCTGCCCACACACACACCTCCTTTGCCAGCCGGCCGACCAGCCAGCCAGACACACAAACACAGAATGGCCAGACTACATGTCCTTAATGGAACTGTAGACAAAACGGAGGAATGCTGGCTAGAAGATGGTGCGAAGCGTACGTCTGCCCACATCAGGCAGCCTTCAATAGAGATTGGCCAGGAACGCGTAAACTGGCCCTGCAAGAGTGAAATAGTAAAATGGGGCTTCTTCTTCTCTTTCAATGTGTGACTCTAAAGTCTGAAAGAGAAAATGCTGGAACGTGAACAAGTATCTGACACTAACCCAAGGTCCTACCATTTACTTACAATAAATGTAGGTTTTACAGACATTCTGGATCACTTCAGCGATCTAGAAGGCCACATCCAAACATTGGCGCCTCCCTATACACCCCTACAACATCTTTAACAAGCCTTTAATAAGCTGCTGAAACTATCACTCCAACTTTTTTCTCCTCCAGAATTTAACCACATCGAGTGAAATTCTTTGTTTCATCCGCTGAAATACGCAAAGTGTCTCATCTCACATTTCCCCCGTTAATATTTGCCTTAATGATGCTGTGCAGCCTCAGCGTTGGAGGCTTCCCAGCTGTCTCCTTCACCAGAAGAGTAAACAAGCTGAGAGCTCTGTGCAGCCGCAGACACAGATCGCTGTGGCCTTTCGCTCTCCCCACCACTAATTGACCATCGGCCAAAGGACAAACCTCACCCCTTCTGCTGCGTCCCACCCCCGCTCGCTCTCATCCTCTCTTTGTGCTCGTCTCCCCCCTCGCCGCTACCTTCGCCGTCTCTCCCACACCCTCCGTCTTTCAGCTTGCCTTCTCTAAACGTGTCACTTTACTCCGTCTCTATCTTCTCTTCATTCGTTTTCCCTCTTTCATTTTCCTCTTTTCTAGCCGTCCCTCCCTCTGTCTGCCAGAGCTGTCTGCAGCCCTGCATAATTAGCTGGACCAAGCTGCCGTGGGTCTGGACCAGATCTGGCTCGGTCTCAACTCGACTCATTACAGAGAATATGCCTGTCTGTCCTGCCTCCACCTCCTCCTGCTCGGCTTCTCTGTACTCTCAGGGTCTATACGGGGCGAGTGTGCGGATTCAGATGGCGAAAAGACACAACCAAGTGTCTGTGGGATCAAAGATGGAGGCAGAGAGAAGCCAGCACTGAGTGTCCCTGCACAGATTGTTGTCCCAAATGTGGCAGTCTTTCAGTTCCTGGCTAAAGCAGATACAGCAAAGTGAGCAATATTTAGTGTGACATTCGATTGCATAAGACAGTGATACAATTAGGTGTTCGCAGGAGCTCGGCCCTGCCAGCATTTGCATGGAAGACAATGAGGCCACAGCAGCTGAGAGCCAGACAGACTTGTTAAAGCTGCAGCAGACATATCCGGAAAAGACATACATATCCTCCATCCCACCCGTTGTGCCACCACATCCTCCTCTCCCAGTGTTTGTGAGTGTCGTTGCCCTTTTTATTCTCTCACAAAGAGGTAGTGAAATTACATCACGGTTAAAGGTTATTATGGAATGTTTCCCCAAACATGCCTAAACCGTGCATCCTACCCTGGCTTTTGAAGTAAAAATCTGGTTGAACATGCAGTAATTTAAGTGCATTTGAAACACAGAAAGAAAATGTGCGTTTACTGAAGCAACTACTATCATCTCAGGATGCTGTCCAAACATACTAGAAATCAAAGTGTTGTATGGAAAAAATTTAAATTGGTCTGCACTTTTCTGACACGTTTTTGTTATCTAGCCAGTTTCAAAGCACTTTACAATGTGTTTTTCATTCACAAATGATAGCAGAGCTGCCTTACAGGGCACTGGTCTGCCATTGGGAGCAATTTGGGGTTTTGCCCAAGGATGCTTCTTCGTGTATACAGAAGTGGATGGAGATTGTGCCGTTAATCCTGCAAATAGTGGACAACCTCCTCCACCACCTGAGCCGCAGCTGCTCACACGCTCCGCAGCCAAAAGAAAGACATTTCATAGTGTTGCACTTAGTTACACACACGCAATGTGCCACAAATAGTTGAGGAGGGAAGATTTCATATTTAATTCCTTCCTCATCTCTGTAAAGCTGAGCAATCATGGCAGGAAATGACTCAGAGTTGCAGGAATTGTCGTTCACCAACCATCTCCAGTCCAGTGTTGGATGGTGGTGGTTCAAGAGGTAAACCGAGCATCTGAAAATCCCCTCCTCTCAAAAGCAACTATCCATTCCTGGCTCCCATAACCAGAATCAGTCAAACTCGGTGTTGTTGTATTCATTGGGCTGTGTTACCGCGGCTTAAAAGAGCTTGGAAGGTGATTATAACCATAGTAGTAGTTTAAGAATTGGATGGGATTATTAGTATGTCTGATTAAGATATGATAACATAAAATAGGACATTATTGCCCAAGAGGGAAATTTCCCTTTGAATACACAATGCTGCTAATGTACAGAACCAAATAAATCAAAGCACATCCCATAAAGTCCCACCACTCCCTCTACAATAAATTGCTGAGGATGAATACTAAAAACCAATAAATACACTGAAAAATAATAGAAAATATGACAGATGAGAATGCACATAAATCTATTGCTGTTCTCTCTCATTAATTTATTGCACTTTAGCAGAAGCATCAATCAGTCAGAAGGGAAAGTGTGTTTGTTTATGGCTTTAATGGACTGATGGAAGTAGAAGCTGATCAAGAGTCTTTGTATATGTTCATGGAAACTAGTCTGCAGGTATTAACACTAATGCAACACTGTTTCCAAAGGAGAGCAGCATATCATTAGTTAAACGCATTATTTTGTGAGTGCTTAAAAGTTATATCAGATGGATATTCAGTATTTATACACTTCCCAGGAGCTGGTTCTAGTAGTACTTTATTAGAATTGAATCTGTTTTTAGCAGCTCTGTCCTGATTTGTGTATCAGTGTCTGAATTTTAATCAAACATACAAATGCTGAACTATTTTTAAAATTTAATGGTCAGCTCTGTATTAGTTCTTAATAACCAGCGTGTCTCCAAAGACTTCTATTCTGTCATTTCTATAATAACCTACAACCACGTCAGTGCTTCAGTGTTGAGCATGAAGGCCTGTGAATGGAACTGAAGAGGAAAACATAGTAAAAAGAATTTTTTTTGGATGTTATTTCTACTCTTGGACTTGTATAAAGCATCTAACCATGCATGGAAGGCTTTGATACACACTGAAAAACAACAGCTGTGTCTTTTTCATGGCGTCACAGCGGACTTTGTATGACTTCTATGTCATGTTAAGGAGGTCTTTCTGGAACAAGTAGAACTCGTCTCTCTCTACATTCACAACTGCTGACCCCTGACTGTCGGCATGTCGCTTTCAAATCCGCTTTATTGGTAAAACCACAGCTTTGCTTTCTATGTCTTTTCTGTGCAGTCGTCTCTCATTCGTCTTTAAAAATGATTAAAGTGTCAGAAGAGAAAGAGATTGGCACCGGAATAGCGCTTCATCCCAACTCCAGTGTGGTTCATTATTTGATCGTTCACCAGTGTGAAAAGTGTCAAGGCCTGACGGAGAAAAAGAGCTCATCAGACAAAGACAAGAGGGTTATGTAAGCTGTCTAACCAAAGGACTTCTGTTAAAACAGGTGAAGGTATTTTTATGGCATCAAGAGGCAAGGGTAAAATTTCAGATTCTAGCCGCATTTTGTAACTTAGTATGTCTAGCAAATTAAGTGTTGTTGCTGTTCAGTTTGCACAGATTTCGATACGAGTTTACTTTTAACCTTTTAAAAAGGTTGAACATTCAACAACATATGTACATGCTGAAATTTAAATGTTTTCTGTGTCTGAAAAACCTGTCATTAAAAAAAAAGTTAAAAGTTTCCACTTTTCAAGCACAAAACAAGCCCACTGTAAATCAGTCTCAGGCAGCTTATGCAGCCTCATTTCAAAAACCTTTGGTGAAACAAGGACATTCCAGACACAAAGAATGTTGCTTTATTGCATTCTATCATTGGATAAATCAGATGGATTACCATGAAACTTGCCTCCGGATGAATTGAAAAAATTCAGTGATTCTATTAGTTCTTGACCGGCACCATCATCAGGTCAAAATGTCATAAAGTGTTAGTTGATGACTAAATATATGCAAATCAAACAGTATATCCATCAGATCGCATGTAAATATAATTTATCTTCTTCACACAAGCTTGTTCTTGCAAGTACGTTAGCTCATAAGTCTGTATGCCCATAAGTACCAGCAGTTTGTCCATTGACTCTATGTAATAGATGACAAAGCCTGTTTTAAAAGTGAAGCCAATGCAGTAAAATCTTAAAGCTGCATTTAATCAAATGTCTAGCAGGGGGCGACTCCTCTGGTTGCAAAAATTAGTCCAATTGTACAGAAGTCCATGAGAAATTGACTTGAATTTGTTACTTCAGAAAACACTTTCCTGGTGAGTTTATGGCCTGAATTGCTAGTTTCAAGTCTCTTGCAATACATCATGATCTTCACCTTGTATATTGTGGTCCCCTGTGGAGTAAAGTGTATGTTAAAGCAGGGTATTCTTCAGGGTATTGATTGAAAGGTTGTGATCTGTCAGTCAGTTACCCTGCATTGTGTATGTATAGAGGTGAAAATAATTGACTTCAGAAATAAAGTACTAAGTAAAATGAAGTGTTCAAACAGATGAAGTGAAAACAGGCACCCCTATTGTTATTTTATTTTATTTATTTTTTTTTGGTGTTTGCATTAGTTTTATTGATTTAATCACTCTTGTGATTTTATTACAGTTTCACTTACTAGCACGCTATTCCACATCCAGCCAATAGAGGGCGCGTATCGCGCTGGTAAAGGGTAGTGTTTTGGCACACAGAGGAAGAATAAACCTTCCTGTTGGGAAGCTAACGCCAGCTCAATGTGTGTGCCTTCTTCTTCTTCTTCTTTATCACAGGTCAGTAAACATGCTTAAAATGAGTATACATTGCAGACTTTGAGAGTAGAAAATGCCGCTTATTAAAGAGTTTGTACAAGGTGGTAAAGGAAACGGTTTGTTAAGAGAATTGTGTGTAAGAAGGGATTATTGGTTGTTCGCTAATTGCGCTAATGCTAACGCACTTGACTAGTGTGGAATCGCGTGTGGGAAAAGCTAATCCTGTACAGTATAGTGCAGTGTAGCTAAATGCACATTTATGAGTTTTAATGGCAACACCAGAAATGATATGTTGTAAAGTTACATGCTGAATTATTGCCAGTTGTTTATGTGTTTAGTTAGTGTCATTACAAATGTCGTTAAAGGAGCATTGCACTCTTTATTTAGTTGGTTATGAGATAAATATGTTGTTTTATAGAAAAGCTGCAATTGTTTTGTAGGAAATGAACAAGAGTGACAGAGGGTATATTGCTGGTATGTTAATAATACATTGCATATGGTTAGAATAACACTGCAAAAAAACTTATGTTAAAAAATGGTTGAAAAACAAATTCATTTACTATTTTTCATGGATAATGTTAAAAAGCAATGGATTTAAGAACAAGAGAGCACATGGTTGTTTCACATTTCAAGAAAATGAATTGAATTAAACTACTGTCATTGTAATATTGGTTATTCAGAAAAGAATAAACCTTCCTGTTGTGAAGCTAACGCCAGCTCAACGTTTGTGCCTCCTCTGTTTATCACAGCATCACACGTTGAGAGGGCAGAAAACCAGCTGCCCCCTGTCTGCTAAGACAGGGAGGCAACATGTACATTTAAAAAGCCACGACTTTGTGTTTATGTTTTTGTGACACACAGTTTGTTTTTGGTTTATGTTTCAGTCTCAAGTAACATTTCGTCTCCTAAAAATGTCTCGCTTGGCACATGTTTGTACTAAATGACACTCTCAGAGGTTGGCTGTTCAGTTTTCCTGGTAAGTACATTTTATTTTATGCCTTTTTCTGCTACTCATAATTACCATCTCAATTCATATTGCAGTGAGTTATGGACCAATATTGCTAATAAGCTACTCTACTACTAGTACCAGCTTATCATTTAGCATTTGCCATGGTAACGGTATGGGATTTACGCAAGTCCCACTATTGTGTCCATATGGTAAAATCTGGTTTCCAAAAGCCATGTGTCAGAACAGTAGTCCACAGACCAGTGGGTGGCATCATGGTGGTTACGTCAGTCTTTTCAGTACAGCCATTTAGATCCATGAGTGTGCCTTTTCCTCACAGAGTAGCGTACATTGCTGATAGAATCTTGCTTATTTGAAATTTGAACAACCCGTTCAAAGTCAAAAGTGGCATCACATAAGAACAACATACTACCTGACGTACAGTATACTTCAAAGTTAGTCTGACCCATCCTATGCTCCATTACCCTATCTGAATGAGTTGATTATGTAACCACATCGCCAAAGCACTTCAGAAGCAGTTCATGGAAATATTTTGTATTCTACCGCATTGGAAAATATTCCATCAAAGACAAAACTGGTGTAGACTGTGTTAAAAACAGCTGTCTTATTCTACAATGACAACAAACCTGAGGACCCACAAAGTAGTGTGACTTCCTAAATGACAAAGAACTGTGGCGGTTTTCGTTTGTGAATGAAGTTCTGGACATTTTGAGCAAGAGTTTGATATGACACTAAAATACCGGTTCCTAGTGAAAATCAAATGCCATTTGGATCTTAACAGGAATCACGAACAGATTATGACTGGAATGTATGAAACCCATGAAAACTTTGGATGTCTGCTGAATTTCTGCAGAGGTTCAAAGCCTCTACTGAGAAAAGTAAACTGAAAGCAGGTTTTTTTTCCCTGTTAAAAGGTTGTTTTTCTTGCCACTGTCGCCTTGGGGCTTGGGTCAGGCATATGGGTTCTGTAAAGCGTCTTGAGACAATTTGACTGTAATTGGCGCTATATAAATAAAATTGAATTGAATTGAATTGAATAGAACTTTCTGAGGAGTTTGTTCAAACTGCCACGTAATAAGTGACCTCTAACTTAAGTGTGGAACTGGTCCGGCCAAAATGCATCAGTTCACTACAGATTCTACGGTGCTGTGGGTCTGGGAAGGAACTGTTGCATTAACAAGAACCAAACCAATGCTCTGTCAGTCAGAAAGGCCTACAAGTCACCAAGTGAGGCAGTGAAGGCATCAGGAGACGATGTTCTACAAAAAATGTGGTTATTAATCGGTTACTTTTAAGATTGCGGTCTCTCATTTGGATTTTTATGAGTAATGTTTAAGTTCTCTGTTTATAATTACTATGTGAAGCACTGAGAGATGACATATGTTGTGAATCTGCGCTGTGTAAATAAAACTGAATTGAATTAATGCAATTTACTGCTGCATGTTCAGAAGCAGAATGATTGACCCAAGGGTGCATTACAGTTGCAGGTCACACTAAAGTTATATTTTGTCAGGCTACTAATTGGCCATGAAGGGCACACTAGCTTACCTTTAGGGACGACCTGTTTACTGCCTCCTCCTCTCAAACCATCATGCTGCTACAGATGACAGTCTCTTAAATCTGTAATATCTGCCAAAAATTGCGTAAGTGTGGAATTACTTATCATCTTGTGCTTTTCCTTGTCATTATAGTTCGTCTCATTTTTCATTAGAACCTCAGCTTGCTTAACTTTACATCATCATGTACTAAGACACCGTGTCTTTGCTGTGTTTCTCAGAGCGCACATCTCCCCTCCTCACCCACCCTCACCCCCTTACTTCTTTACTCATATTGTGCTCATGTGCATCTGCACTCTCTCAATTACCTCTTCTCCCTCTCTCATGTTCCCTCTCTTATTTTCTCCGACTCATTTACAACTGTCAGTCATGTGTTCACCCCTCGGTGCTGCCTCTCATCTTCCCCCCCTCTGTCATGTCCGCGCTCTTCTTTCTTCACCTCTCCTTCCATCTCCATCTCAGTCTCTTCAGGTCTTTCTCCAGCTTCTTTTTTTCCCCCCTTTTACCTTTTTCCCAGCGGAGCTTTTGGATCGCTTTGTTCTCCAGTGGCTAATTTGACTGTTCTACTTGCCAACTTAGCAGCGGGAGCTCAGTGTGTGTGTGTGTGTGTGTGTGTGTGTGTGTGCGTGTGTGTGTGTTGCACTTTTCCCTTGCCAGCTGCTGTTATACAACACTAGTTCTTGCCTCTACACACAAACACCTCATCTGCCAGCAAATACACACACACACACACACACACACACACACACACACACACACAGAGAAAATGACAACCTTTATCACTGTATCACTGTATCACTCATGCATTTGACTGTTTGGAGGCTTTTACTCTATCAACATTCATATGAACTGGAATGCTACTTGAACTGATGATACTTCCTTTTGTTTATGGAGTCTCAGTGATGGAAAAGATGATGATGATATGAGGTTTTTAAACTGTGTATACATCTCCTCCTCCAGCATCTCTCTACATGACAGGCATGTATGAAGATAAAACTGAGCAGCAATTGGTTCCAGTGAGCAGACTAATCAGCCAGCAAGCATGAGATCCTTAAGTGGCTCTAAAAAGACGAGGCACGGGCAAATGAAATGCATATGTGTCCATCAACACAAAATGCAAATGCAGCGCTAAACGCTGAAGGCCACACACAGTAAATGCACGTGTGTAAACCAGCACACACACTGAAAGCCATCGCAGCGCTCTAATGGGACGAGTATCAGAGCACATGATGTGCTAACAGACTGATGTGCTAAGCACATATCCGCACAGAGTCACACACATGCACAAATACACACAGCTCATGTGAGCCTGATACCTTACCTGTCAGAGGCAGGTGTGGTCTCCGAGGACCCAATCAGTTTTAATTAACCCCTCGTGGGTTAGGGTGAGTAGGGGAGGGGTGTGGGAGATAAGGATGGAGACGAGAGAACAAGAATAGGAGAGAAAACCAAGACGGGAAATTTGTGTTTGTCACTGCATTGAGACAATGGTGAAAGATTGGAACTAACAGAGAAAACAGCCAAAACATCCACCTGTACCTGAACAATGTAGCTGATAAGATGTTTAGAGGATGATTTACAGTGAATCATCCTCAAGATCTGCTTTTGTCTTAAAGTGAAGGTTTAAAGACATGTTTTTTGTAATGTTTAGGCAACTTAGAAGATCCTTTAATACCAGGATACAACTTTTAAGATGTGTTAAACAATAACATTTTCATACCAGACTTAGCAAATATAACATTTGCCTGGTTTGAAAGATTCTGCCATCCTGTTTGCCATCCTTCTACATATCTCTAATAACAAAACCAGTTTGATGTTAACATGTTCCTGATTTTGACTTTGCTACGGGATTACAATTCAATCTTAAATCTCTTGCGTATACATATTAGCAGTATAGATGAATAATAAAACTTCTGCTTAACATTGTATTATGCTGACCTGTGTGTATGAATCTGAACCACCTTTAGAGCATTTAGAGTCATTTAGCATTGCTTCCTTTATAAAATGTAGAAGAACTTACTGTTAGTCAGGAAATTATCGTACCTTTAACTGATCATTTTTAACAATGTAGATGTTCATTAAATGACTCTTCAGCTCAGGGCTATGAATACAATCACAAAGAGATTTACTTCATCTCTAAACAAAAGGTAATTTTACCATTGCCAACTAGTTGTGTGGAAAAGACATTTTAATCTCTTAAAAACATTTGCTATATTTGCACCGAAAAACCCCGACAGTCATTTTCAAGCTGAGATCTGAAGGTTACCATCATCAAAGGTCCATTTGCTACCTGTTCTAGAGCTTTCAGTCACATTACGTAATCTTTATCAGCAGATGGAGTCTACTATTGAAAATCCAATTTTCATTATTTCTGAATGACTCATTTCTGCTAGTATAAAAGTTAAGCTTTAAAGTGTTAAGCTATAATAGGAGTAGCACTCCTTTAACATTAATGTTGAGTTCATGATGGAAATTCTTTAAAGTCTCAAAATCGATGCAGCAGAACCAGCCATATGTATTTAATTGCATTCTGATGCCTTCATTACCCACAATAAAACTTGATCACTGACAGTTCAGTGTGAGGTTCAGGTGTGTTAGGCCAGTGTTAAGACTTTATTATACTCTGTTGCAGATGCACACACAGACAGCTGCAGATGTTTAGTTGTTCTTATTATACTTTTCCAGGTCACTTGGAGGACTTTGTTCCATACATGCACGATAAATTGACATCTACATATTCCGTGCACGCACACTACTGCTGAGTCTGTAGACTACCATCCTTGTAGGGTAGCAAGCACATGGACAGTAAAAGCAGATACAATTTTTGGGATACATGCTGATGTCTGCAGCATGGCGTCTCTTGGACTCTGGCAAACTTTTGTGTACTCATGGATGTGGAAAGTATAACACTGGCCTAATGCTCTAAAACATCTGTGAGTATGCATGAGTCTGGTAGGGTTCAAGTAATGTAAAGTTTGTTATTAGATGTTTACCTTCTGTGCTGATGTCTGCATATCCTTCAAATTTTTTATAGGTCCAAGCAGCCACTATGCTACAAAGGCACCAACTGTGCTGGGAGACATAGATACTAATCTACCGTGCAGCTATGGAACTTGTCCTACAAATGCATTCTAAACAGACTAGAAAGTAATATAATAAGAACTAGATGGGGGCATCAGCAAGGGAGTATATGCATGTCTTTATGCCGGTTGTAGCTAATGTAGCCTCTAGCCACTAGCTTCCCTCAAGCAGCGATACAAAGGGCTGGTAATCTCATGTCCTTCTAACTCCTCACTCTGAGATTTTTTTTATTTTATTTTCAAAATTGAGCTTCTCTAACATAAGCTATGCACTAAAGAAAATTTGTCAGGCTCCTGTAACTTCTCTCTGAAGTCACAAGACTTTATAATGCCCTTTCATGTATGCAGTAGCACTGGCCAGGATCTACAAACAAAATTTGATAGGCAAAATATTAAGAATTTGTAATGAAACAAATATAATAATACAATGTTACATGTAAAGTTTAACTGTTTTAAATGTAAAACTACATTTAGGCAGAACAGAAACTGGGCTGTACAGTGGCGCGGTGGTTAGCACTATCGCCCCACAGCTAGAAGAGCCCCGTTTCATGTCCCGGCTCGGGCCTGGGATCTTTCTGCATGGAGTTTGCATGTTCTCCCTATGCTGCATGGGGTTTCTCTGTGTACTCCAGCTTCCTCTCACAGTCCAAAAACATGCTGAGGGTAATTTGTGATTCTAAAATCCATCTTTACTCTGTTTCCCCTCTAATATTTCTGGGGTAACACCTAAGCAGTTTGAGTCCCAAATCTGACTTAACATTTTTTGGAGCAACATGTCAGTGCTCTCCATCAGGCTGTGGTGTTCTTACAGCAAACTGAAACACCGTCCGTTGGTTTCCTTTTAATCTGTCGTGTCTTTCTTGCTGGCTGAATAGAAAACAAAGGTGCAGGGAGCCTGACACTGACACAATGACAGGTTGTGTTGTCTTTTTCACACACCTCTCAAAGGCACGCACCCTCACCAACACATTGACCCCGCATTCATTATTGAAGGGTTGATGGTTAGTGCGACTAAGGCCCGTAGATTGGGTGTCGCTCCGCAGTCATCCTTATGTAATCAAAGGCGATTTCTGGAGCAGACCGGAATGAAGTCATTGTCAGTAAACACATGCTGATGACTCAGTGTGAAAGAAAAGGTTTACAGTGACGACTGTGAGCCTCACATGTCTGCTCTCATGTTTGGAGTTCGCTGTTCATAATCAGAGAGCTGTGACAACTACATACACATAACTGTATGTTTCTGTGACAAAGTCTACTCGTTGCTTCACAGCACACGCAGAGGAAGGAGCAACATGATTTTGACATGTACTTAACGTGTATCCTGTATGCGTTTTTGTGTGTATGTCTGAGAACCCCCACATGTGTCCATCAGTGCTGTGTACGGCTCCCCCAGTGAGCCAAATGCTCCACTGCTTCACAAAGTAAATCGCAGCTAATCAAATAAGAGCCCTCAGCAGCACACAGACGTCGGCTGAAGAATGGAGGAACTGTGTGTGTGTGTGTGTGTGTGTGTGTGTGTGTGTGTGTGTGTGTGTGTGTCTGGAGAAGAGGGTGGTGGAGGCAGTGTAGTGGCTTCAAGAGATGCTGTGTAGTAGGTGGGGGTGGAAGGACACATATACACACCTACACACGAGGACGGATGGATGGTTGGACAGTCAGATGGATGCATATACTCATTTATCACATCGTACAGCCAATAGATAAATGAAGCAGCCGAGTGCAAACACGTTTCCTCAATCTTTTTGTCTGTCGCGTCTTTGTTGTTGCTTTTCAGCACATCTCCTTGACCTTTATTCCAACATGAGCGGCCTTGTGGAGGAAAGAAGGTAAAATGCTGATGGTGAATCAGTAAAAGACTTTATACTGAATCCAAGGTTTAACTGAGAGCTGACTTTTATCTCTTTTTGATTTATTCCACGTTGTAAAATATCTGCAGTTTGTAGTTAAAAAAAACCTCAAGCAGCCCGCTTGAATTCATCTGATGTGTCAATGACACACTCGACAGGACTGTAGCTGCAAAATTCACTGCGACCATGAAGTCAGGAGCTCAGCAATGCTCCAACCAGGAGTTTTTCTGGCTGAGAATCAGGCAGAGCAGCAGGCCAGATTGAGGAGGTTGGTCCAGACTTGTTTTCTGCTCTGCTCCTTGGCATCGATATTGACGCTGTGTGAGTGGCAGAGCTCCAGCACCGTCCTGGCTGCTTTTCTGCACTCCCCTCATCCATGCTCACCCTCATGACACGCTGCCCTCTGGCTAGCCCTCTGTGTGTGGGCATGAGTGTTTGACCATGCAAGGGTTCATGCAGTTGTGTCTGTGTGTTTGTGTAACTGTGTGTCTGCTGTGTGTGTGTGTGTGTCTGTGGCAGCTGTGTGCCCTCCTCCTCCTGTCTGCCTGTGGGACAATTGGCCGCTCCCCGCGACCACAGAGACCGAAGGCACGGGGCAAGAATGTCTTTCACTGAGCAGGAGGCGGATGCCAAGACGCAAACACACGAGCCAGAAGACGTATAGGGTGATACACAGAGATTGCTTTATTATTCCTATTCCTGTGTTATATTTATAAAGCTGAACATAAGTGCTTTCTTTGGTTTGAAACCTCCTGTATTCCATGCAAATGTCACTTGGCGCACAAGCTGTTAAGTGTGCAATAAAGGAACAATAGAGAAATTCAGTAAATGCACTCATTTGGTTCCTTGCTGAGCGTTAGATGAGAAGATTAACGCCGCTCTCATGTTTGTACCCTAAATAATAAGTCTGTTCACTTAGATTAGTATAGGGGACAGGAGGGGGTAGCAGCTAAGTTGTCTCTGAAGTGAAAATTTAAAAAAAAAAACTATCAGCACCTGTAAGTTTTCCTGTTTAACAAATGTATCTATCTTATTTATTTTGTGCAAAAGCAAAATGATTAAATGCTAATTTGTAGTTTTATGATTTCTGTCATTGGTGTGTTTTAAGGTGAAACACAACATTTTTCATGCACTGGTTAGTTTTTAGATGTTATTATATTTATTTGCATGTCTTCTGTCAAACTAGTAGAGAGAAAATGTAGAGCGAAAACATACATTCATGTGTTTCACTTACTACACTTTATCAATTGGATTTTTGTGCAAATTAGCACACATTTGATAGATAATACCTCATTTCATAATTTTAAAAACCTGTAATTGAAAATATAATTGTCTTTATGAAGGTAGTCAACTAGGGAAGTTTGTGATGTGTGTTAGTTAAACATTTTACCAGATTAAAAGTCATGTTTACTCTTAAAACAATGCCAGATTTACACACAAATCACAGTACAAAATTAACACCCATATTCTACTTTTTTTTTCATTGCAAGGCTTTCCATTTCTATATTTTGATAGTCATTAATGAAGGTACTCTGTGTGCCTAAATGCTTGCAGCTCTGTTGCATTGAAGACACTGCTGTTGAATGATGGATGTATTTAATAAATTCCAAGGAAAATCTCTTACAAACAGCTGGAAGCAACAAACAGCCCCTTTAAATGTTTGGGGAAACCTAGACTGCATTCATCATTGGTTAGTCTCATTTTGTGATGTGTTGCAAAGCCCATCGCCATTGCGGTAAAGGCACATATATTTCAGTTTGAAATTGTTTTGAAATGAAAGCGCATTGAATGTAATGAAATGTAGCCAGAGGTTTTGACAGGAGAGATCCTATACTTTTACTTAACATAATATAACACAGCATAACACTATAACAGTATCACTATAAAACTATGATATGACTGAATGGCAGTTCATATGATGATAATATGAAGCAACAGAATATGCTGATACATGCTACAATAAATAATATGATGAAACTAAACAATACAATTTAAAATGATTCAATCACAATAAAGAACAATGTGACATTGCAATGCACTTCAATGCAACATAGCAACATAGCATAGAGCTAATGGGAAACGGGGATATATGACACCCATCATCTTCCCAGTGGAAATTCAGTTTACAGCACCAACATGAAGCATCAGCACGCTGGAGTAGCCACCGTTCAGTGACTGAATGACTGAGAAATGCCATTGGAGAAGGTGTGCAGTGTACTTTCAAGCAGCACACTGAACCTTGCGTGTGTTTTCCACAAGCTTGACCTCACTCATCCTGGGTAACACCGACACTGTCACTGAGAGGCAGGCGAAGAAAGTCTTCTCTGTGGAGTACAAGAAAAATGTAAAGGTCAAGGCCCCTTGAGGAAAAGGCACTTTGAGCACTTAGGTGCATAGCAGATGTAATGGCAATGGTTCGTGATGTTGCTGCACCCTGCAGCGAATGTCCAGTCCCTACTTCCATTAACATCTCTGGAGAGAATCATCAGAGAAACAGAAAAGAGGTGAAACAAGCTGGAAGAAAGGAAATGACACAACTAATGCCTCATATAAGCCCTGAGCCCTTCTATAAGAGTGAAAAGAGCCTCTTTGGCCTCTGAGGACCTCTATATGTTTTCATGATTGCCATCTGTGTGTTGCAGTTGCGTCTGTGCTCATTTGCACACCTGTATTTGTCTGCACTACGTGTCCTGAATAAAGAAAATTAGCACATCAAAACTGAAGTGAAGTCTAGAAGCGTTTCTGCGTGGGTTCATGGAAATTGGCGATTCAGTCTGCACATTTGGAGGAATAAAGGCTCCTCTGGACAAAAACTCCAAAAAGCTTTTATTGAAGAAAAATATTAACAATGAGCTCTTTAAGTAAAGATGCTTTTTTAAAAATTTTCTAAGTAAGTTTGCCCATGTGGACACTAATCTATGATGGAAGTGGGTGAAACCTTGATAATCTCAGTCAATACATGAAAACCTCTCTCACCATATGTATGACACCTCAGCCCTTTTATTCTAATTTACCATCCGCAGTTCCTTTCAAAATGGAGCAGGCAATCCAAATGGAACCTTCATTAGCATTTCATGCATAAACAACAGCCTTTTGGAAAGACTATTTAGGTGTATTTCCTGCCTAAGCCCCTCCTCCTGTGTCAAGCCAGTCTGGAGAGCCATTAATGGATGGTCAGACCACTGAATATCATCCCGGTCTTTTTCCCTTATCAGTATGTGATGAGGGCTTGGAAACCAGAGATGGATGAGCATTTCCCACCAGTTCGGAGAGGTGAAGGAGACGCCTACTGAAGGTGTTTTCGTGATAAATGTGCATGAGTCGTTGCTTCTATGCACCAATGAGGAAATTTAATTCACCAGTGTGATCTTACTCTTATCTGTACATGTAATCACTCATGCTCAGGGGTTCCTTGGGGGCTATAAAACAGGCTTAGGGTGTTTCCCCACTGCCACTTTTTGCTTTGTGCCACAATGAAAGATCTAATTAGTGAGGGACCCCCATCATGTGTCTTGTATCTGCTTTACTCCTGAAGAATAGCTCTGTGGCTTTAACCAATAAATGGGGAGTTGAACCCACTGTCTATGTCACCCTGGGAGGGGCACTTCTTTTGCAAAGCTGTTTGACCCTGTTTATGCCTGACTCTAATCTGAAGCAGTCCAGAGGGTGCCATGATGGCAATAAAACACCGACTACACCCTTTGCTTGTCACTGTTCCTGCCTTTGCCCTCCTCTGTGTAGCCCCCCAAACACACACTCAGACTGATGCAGAGCCTCCCAGAGGGGCACCAAAGAAGAGGTTATAAAGCATTATAAGCCAGGTTAGCCTACAGTGACAGCCCGGCTTGTTCCTCCTTCTTTCAGCAGGTCCGCATGCTGGGCAGTCCCAGGCTCTCATCCACTGTGCTGAATAGAACCACAGGGCTCTGGCTCCACAGAGATAGTGTTATCTGGGCCGCCACGGGGCTCCAATCGCAGCCGTGTACACACACTCTCAGCGGGCGGCACACACATCAGTATCAGACAAAGAAACCCATGTACCAACACAAACATTATGGGCATATAATGTAACCACACACAAGTGCATGTGCACAGGGTTGCAGACAAACAGAGACAAATGTGAAAGTTCACACACAGACACAGACACGCACAGTTGAGTACAATTGATGCTACTTTGCTCCAACACTTGACAGTGGTAGTGACACTGACGTTTCCTCTCCGGGCCGACATCTTTCTGTCAGTTGCTATAAAATTACCTTAAGCCGTCGCAGGAGCAGCCTCTTGATCAGCTGAAGTGATTTTCTCGATGCAGGGTGGTCACCGGTCACACGCCTCGGCCTCAAATCTGGCCACGGTCCCTGCTGTTTTAAGGAATCTGAATTATTCCACCCATTCCTGGAGATCTCCGCACATGACCTGTTGCCACTGGGAGGACGGGGATAAGCCGCATTTCACCCCTTTTCCTCCAACAATTTCAATTAAAAAGAGATTTGAGGTGGAAAAGCACATTTTCATACAGGGCATGCAAGCAAAATCCTGGAGGGGGTTGACATGAGAGGTGGTGCTAAGTTTTGAGGGCATTTTTGTAAAGCTACCAGATGTGTTTGATTTTTGTGGAAAATGTCATCATGTTTCACTTCATGTCGACCTGTATGCACGACCTTAAACTAGCTAATGACATTGCACTTGACTGCATAAATATGATCTGCCACCACTGCTTCAGCTAGCTCCTATATATTCCCTACACGCTTTACATTAAAAAAATAAACAGTCCCCTTGCGTATAAATTGACGATCTAACACCTATAAAACACTCACATATTTGTTTTAAAATCTCCATATATACACATCTTTAATTTCCTTTTCTTGAATTTGTTCTAATACACACACTTCAGTGTATTCTTCTGACTGTACAATGTGTTTAGTTTCCACAACAACAATTTGGAGTTGACAAAAGTGTTGATTAGAGCCCATTGTTGTTTGTCCTCCCATTAAACTGATTTGACCCTGAGGAACACAATCAAAACTTTTAATTAGCTGTAAAGAATGTGAACACGCTATACATAGTGATTGTATTTTCCATGGAACTCAGGGCAGATATAATGTGGTGCAAATGTTTACAGCAATGACCCGCTGACGGGGTCTTTTAGCTGCTGTGTTTCTATTTGACTGTGGCATCAACTACGAGTGCACCAAAACAACAACAAATAGTTAATGGGCCTAATTATAGTTCGATGAGTAAGTATGAAATACAACAATTGAGGTTTGTTATGTTGGGCTATGTGAAAAATTGTATGTTGTTGATGGTGATGTTAGAGAGAAGACAGCCATTTGACCAGGGCAATTAGATGTGTACTAATTTCCAGACTGAACCTCAAGTTTCTATAGTTGAGAACAGCTTATTCATCTCATTTCTTTAGTGCATTTTCACGCTGATCCTTTGTGATGATTGCCCCTTATTAACTGTCTGCTTGTAAGTTTTTTTGTTTTTTTTTTTTTTTGCTAATAAGCAATTGTTAGCTAGCAACCCACTAAACGAAGGTGATAAACATTATACAGGTGTTTGTGGCATTAGTTACCATTACCAAATGTTAGCATAACACATGGAGCCAAGGTAGTGAACATGGCAAATATTATACCTGCCAAACATGTTACACAGTCACTAAGAGTATGTTAGCATGCTGAATTTAACATTTAGTATTGGCATAAGCGATGTAGCATCTTAGTCCTATTATCTCTGTAACTTATTGTTGCATATTGTAAATATTATTCGGTAATTGTTAACACACCAAACTAAGGTGATGGCATGGTAGACTTTCTATGGGGTTCTTAGTATTAACATGCTAGATTTGTTACTATGAAAATACAAGCATTGGTGGTACAACTTAGCACACAGTACTGTGCCTCATCAAGTTGTTGCTTGTATTTCAATGTTATTTGTCTTTTCTCTTTTTTAAAATCTCTTCTTAACTCAGATTAAAACACTGTATAGTAAGATATTCATGAAGATGATTTAAGAGTGAGCATGGAGGCTTGTCTCAATATTATGGTTCAGTACTTCTCTGACATAGTTCCAAAAGAAGAAAAGTCATTCTAGAGGTAGACTTTGCTGTTATCTTATGTCCCATTATATACTGCACAGGTTTTATGGTATTATTTCTACCCCCTGTATGTTTTAAATACCAGGCAGGTCCAGGCCTGCCTGGGCTGATTAATGATAAACCCTGATAGACCTTTTATCTCCTGATTGCACACATAGTACTCTTACTCAAACAATAATCCCGACCACAGTGCTATGCTGCACTATATCACGTATATCATGTGTAGGAGTTCTACTCTCTGACATTTCAAGTGAAGGATGCATTTGATTGTTATATTTCTTTTTTTAATTGACACCATTTATTGCATCAAGGCATGATTGCATTTTCAAACAGCATTTAAAAAAGTACAAATGAAAATAACATGGTAAGATTAAAGAGTTCATGTCAACCAACATTAATCAGTATGATACAATAAGAAAGTCTGGCCTTTAAGAGTTGAATCCATGTATCACTTACAAACCCGCTGCCCAAATTTCTGATCAGATTTGTGAAAACAAACAAATTTTAAAAAGACATAGACCAAAGTAAGGACAAGAGAAAATCCATCACCCTGTGACAGAAAACAGAACTCTCCTCTTTTCTTATTAATCAACACAGAAACACCAGTGAACTGCATATTCCTTATCAACAAATTTGGCGCAATATCATCAAAAAAAATGCCCACTTATGTAAATATTTGAAAAGGAAACTATATTGAAGCAAACAAACTCTTGATTTTGACTTATTGCAGTGTGTAAAAGAGATCGGTATGAACAATTACAGCATATATGCATCATTTTCATTATGGTCAGTAAACTCTCAAAAGCATCGTTTTTTTAATACCATAAAAAATAAAATTAAACATCCTGAACAAAAGCTGTCCTGCTTTCCTAAAACTGCTGCCTATCAAAGTGCATAATGTTCGATTTCATGACTCTGTCTTCTTCTGCCTGCTCCTCTGCTTCTGCTTTGAAATACGTAACTGTAGACGAATGGCAAATGATCTTGCCTAGCTTCATGCTATATACTTTAGTGAATATATATTAAATCGACTATATAACAACATCATAAGTGAATGATTTCTATTACCGTGCTATGGAATTCTTTCCATTTCCCTCTGATAATGCTCATCTTTCCTCGTTACACAACACAGACAGTTGAGATGAATGGCTGATGTCACTGCATGTTAGTAAAAAAGTTAATGCTAATGTAGCACAATAGAATCCTGCACGTCTTCTCAGTCTCGTAGCGACAGTGCTTGTTTGTGGAGAGTGCTTTGATGGAGCGTGTTTAGGTTTCCTCGCTTTGCTTCTGTCACTGTGATCAGTTAATCAAAAACCCCAGAGCGACAAGTAGCTGCAGCTCATTCTCTATTTCCAACTTCTTCACGTTTGAGCTGCAGAGAATCCAACTTAAAGGTTGAGCATTAGTCCTCACACAGACAGCCACCTCCTCTACATTTTTCTTCCTTCTGAAAAAGTCATTTGGTGCTATTGATTCTACAGAGCGAGACAAGTCCATATGAAAATTTAATTTGGTATATAAACGTTTCTCTGTTCTATTGTCACTTCACTGATTTAAATGTTTTAATATCAGTGCTACATCATGTTACGCTCTGCTTTCTATAAACCGACCCAGAGGAGAAAAGCCAGGAAATAATCCTGGTGTAGACATTTTAGGACATCTTTGTTCGCTGAGTTTGCAGGGTAGGTTTGACATGATCATATTTCCATTTCAGAAACATGAAATGAAAAATAAATTACATATGCAGTGTGCATTGTAGAATGATTCAGGGAGAGGCAGAAGTCAAAGGGTTGCAGCTCTAACTACCACCAGTGTTATCCTTTCAGATAATACAGAGATGGACCAGCAATCAGAGATGTCATTAAGCATATGCAATTAAGAGTCAGTGTGGTTTGGTGTCAAAGGTCACATGTAGCTCTCCACTCGTTCCCATGGCTGCATCTCTGTGAAGAAGCCCTCACACAGACCGAAGCCCTGATCCAGAGTCAGAGGAATAGCCTGCGCCTCTTCTTTAATCTCCTCCCAGGGCTGCAGCACCAACTCCTCCGGCTGCTCTGGGAACAGCGTCGAGGCCTCGTCGAAATGCTGCAGCTGGTGGTGGCCGTGGAGCAGCTGGTCCTGGTCCAGCTGCTGCTGCTGTGGATGCTGCTGAGGAACGTGCAGCTCTCCCATGTTGACCGAGCACTCCATGGAAGCGGCGCCGAGGTCCAGGTAGCCGTAGGACTGGTGGTGGTTCATGTGCTGGCTCTGGCCCATAATGTCCCCTCCTCCGCACCACCTCCCCAGCCCTGCCGAGTGCTGTCTCCCCTGCATGGAGACCTCCAGCTCGCAGCCCAGAGAGCTCAGTGCCGAGTTGATGTCCAAATCCTCAAAGGTGCTACAGTTTCCGCCGAGGACGTCATCGAACACGGAGGCCAAGTCGAAGTCCCCCCTCAGGATGTCTGCTTTATTAGCCTCAGTGGCTAACAGAGGAGACTCTGTGGCCCTCATCGCCTTGTTGTTGCTGTTTTTAGAGGACGGGTGCTTCCGTTTGCCGCCCAACCCTTGGTAAGGGCAGCCATTTTGGGTGCTGTGATAACCCTGAAGTAGTTTGCTCTGTCTGTTTGTGCCACTGCTGCTGTTGCTGTAGTGGTTGGCGGACATCCTCCTGCGTTTAAAGATGCCATTGACGAACATGTCAGCGTACTGAGGATCAATCTGCCAGAAGCCTCCCTTCCCTGGCTCGTCTTTCTGTCTGGGGACCTTTTTGAAACACTTGTTAAGGGACAGGTTGTGACGAATCGAGTTCTGTGACAAAGACAAGAAAAGAAAAAAGAATTAACATAGACCCCAATGGCTTTGAGCAAAAAATTGAAGTTAGTCATGCAAAAACTGAAAATGCCACTCTGCATGGGAGACAGGAGGGTGGGTGCTGGGGGTATTGTTGTTGTTTGTATAGGGAAGCAAATGTACCTAATGAGGCTTTCTAGTAGCAGGCAGCTCTGCGCATTTCAAACATGATCAGCTGTGCTTAGCTGCCATCTCTCTCAGGAGCCCTCATTAACACACATGCTCACACACCCGCACACGTACACACACACACACACACACACACACACACACACACACACACACACACACACACACACACACACACACACACACACACACACACACACACTAGAGTGCTTTCTCCACCATTCCCCTCGGACTAAAACCCTGTATGAGCTCTCAGTCATACAGAGGATGGAAATTTCAGATACTCATGGTATAAAAATACTTGTCATGGAAATAATCAGAGGCAGAAATGAGCTTGAAAATGTTGTTTTCATATGTCAATTATCCTCTAAGACGTCTGTGATTTCTGTTCTGCCTCTCTGATAAAGGCCTGCTGTCCTGTGGCCTTGAAGATGTAGTGTGTGACGGTGACACTGGAGTCAATTCCCTCCCTCACCTCACCATTTATCAGCCTCATCAATAATAGAAGGAGAGTTATCCGGTCTCGGTTACCTGCCAGCTGGGCTCCGCGTGTCTGTAGTAGCAGAAATTCTCCGTTATCCAGTTATAGATGGTGGACAGAGTCACTTTGGGCTGTTTGCTGGCCTGCATGGCCATGCAGATGAGGGAGGCGTAAGAGTAGGGCGGCTTGACTTTGGGGTTGGTCTTGTAGTCGACCTCCACCGGCGGACTCGCCTGGATGGGGATCTGCGCGTACCCTGACGTGGGATGTGCGCAACTGGGGAACCTCGGTGGCGCAGCGGTGGAGTCGCTACCGGAGGTGACGGGGCTCCCGAGGTACAGAGGCATCCCGGTGGCGGCGGTGTCCCCGGCCGGAGGGCTGGATGGAGAGTCGGTGCCGGCTCTGGGGAAGCCGAGGCGCTTGAGAAAAAGGTGCTGCTGGGAGGAAGGACACCCTGGTCCGGCGCCGTTGGGTCGCTCCGTTTCCGCGCTGAGGATGGAGAAATTCTGAAGCCAATGAAGGCTGGTGAGGCTGTCGTCGAGTGGGGCAGATTCCGACCCAGAGCCCTGATCCTCTGGGTACACCGTCAGCCATTTCTCCTTAAACTTATTGGCAATGTCGGGGCTGGTTAGAACCGGCATCCTGGCTTTGTGTGCGCAGTGAAGGCTGAGAAAGGCGTCTTTAAACTGGCATTTAAAGTTCAGCGGAATCTTCTGGCGAAAGAAAAAGTAGAAGAAAAAACTGTTAAATTAATGCAAATCACTCCTCACACGCTAATGTCAAATAAATCACCAAGGTTGGAACATCTTTGGTCCAAATATCCAATAAAATCAGCACCTATATTAATCCAATTGCTGGCTAAATGATGCGTTATTTCCCTACCTCCGGTGTATCCTTGCTGGAGGAGATGCGCTGTGTGCACCTGTTGCAGTCAGTCCCTGCCTCTCCTCTCCAAGGACTCAGCGGCGCATCCAGTCTCTGCGCAACAAGTGCGGCGGGGGGAGTGCGAGGAGCATCCAGCAGCGGCTCATATGGAGGAGAGAGAGAAAAAGAAGCAGCAGCAGCAGAAAGAAGGCTCTCAGGACAGATCCATGACGACTCAGTGTTACTCATCCAAACGCACGGCTCTGCTGGAGTGTCTGTGGGAGGTCAGGACGTGAGAATGTGCGGAGGTTGTAAAATAAGTCGCTCATAAAGCCCGAGAGACTGCCCACCACCATCCCTTTAAACGCCTGAGGGGGGGTTGTGATTGGCTGGCTGGATCCCTGCGTGTCCAGGTTTCACTTTGACTCTCTCTCCCTTTTCCTATAGGGGGGGATTAAATGAATGTTAAACGCCTGGACACGGATGGGTGCAAACATGCTCCAGTAAAAAAGAAGCCAGTTTCTCCTCTCTTTTGTCTTTTATCCTCCGTCTCTGTCGCGGAAACTGGCTGAAATGTGACCTCTGCGCCGCGCGTCACAGCTCCCCCGCTGGCGCTGAAAAAGACGCGCCACAGGTCCCGCTGCTGGTTCACACCTGCAAGAAAAGCAGCTCACTTTAACTGATAAGACTGTGTTTAACATTCCTTTTTACGATAAGTGATACAGTGCTGTTTAAAAAAAAAAGCTAATTGACTCTAGTTTCAGCCCATCATACTGTGCGCAAAGCCTGTGCATTACGAGACACTTGTACCCAAATAGGCTCCTTACAGACATACACCTGAGAGTTAAGTGCTGATCAAGTAGCAAAGGCACAGTGGACAGGAGGTCTGCAAGGTAAAAAACAGGTGAATAATTGCAATATAGAAGAAAGGGGAGACTAATGTGTCACAGATGAAACAGAATTAAAGTGTTTCTAGCTGTATGGGAAGACAAGCTGCCTAATGGGAGTCTTATATGAAAGCATTCAGTCACTGTTTCTCTTGGATTCAAGTACAAGAAAGCTCTGCCTTTTAAAACTAGAAAAGCCTAAAGTCTTCATCAGTCAAATGTTTAACTCTCCTCACTTTTTTTTTCACGTGAATCATCTTAAAATCTTTCAACGCTCATTGTTACTAATGAGTGCTTATAGACTTGTGCTGAGCAAAATGCAGGAACAAAGACATATAAGCAGGAGTTGCATGAGCATTTGATATGTGCAGTGAATAACAGAATCCTTAACCAAGCAGAGTTAGTGTCATATTCTGCAAAGATTCCCATTGTATTCCAGTATTATTTGTGCATATGCAGAGATGTGCTGTGAATTATGAGACAACACTGCCACCCTGTGGATTATAGCCGCATCTACACTACTATCTGAGGCCTTAATCTGTTGACCTGACAAGCAGTATAAAAGCCTTGAAGGGAGTGTGTGCACTATTTCCCTGAAAACATCCACCACTGTTGTATACACCACTTCATCATCTGTAGAATCATGGGGGCTAGGGTCTATGTCAGCTGACTTAGGGCTGAGGCAGGGTTCACCCTGGACAATTCAGCGCATCTGTGCAGCTTAAAGATTTGGAGTCCATGATGACAGGAGCTGGCTCTCACCACAGGATGGATGAGAAGTAAAACCTGCTCCACGGCACTTCAAGAACCTGGATACGTCAGGCCAGCTGTTGCATCCCGTCAAGGAGTCTTGATTTTTCAAATGTTTCCAGGTTTATTTAGGTTCTTGACAAAGGACATGCTGGTGAGAGGCAAATGTTTGGACAGCTGTTCTTATTGTTGCCAGGCTTCCCACTGTCCTTCAGCAGGACCTGAGCACACATACAGTACTCTTACAGGGCGTCTAATGGGCTGAAAGAGGTGCAGTTTCCCCAGTATGTATTTCTTGTTAATAGCACAGTTGACCTTTACAAAGGTTTTAGTTCAGAAAACCCTTCACATACACTGTAAAAAAGGAATATTTGAAAAAATACAGTGAAAATCTGGCAGCAAAGGTGCCAGAAGAAATACCTTAAAAAACACTGACAACTAAAAACTGTCAGAACTAAAGAAATCACAGCAATTATCAATAAAATAATATTTTTAGTTGATTGATATAAAATAAAACAGTGTTATTTTACAGTAAAACTTAAAAATTTTTTTTTTAATATTTGTAAAAAAAAATGCAGATTTTTAGGTACACTTATGGTCTGTTTTTTTTTTTAAAGTCAACATGTGTAACATTAAATGTGGTGTTTGATTGTAATCAATCAAGTGCAATGCCATTCACCGTGAGCGATCCCGTCTCTCCATCTAATCCAATCCTTTGTTTTCTGAATTGTGACTGTTGCCCGTTCCATGCTTTATTCTCATTAGGGTCGCAGGGGACTGGAGTCTAACCAGCTGACTTAGAGGACACCCTGGATAGGTCAGCAGTCTATCACAGGGCTACATATAGAGACAATCACACAACTTCACACCTAGGGACAGTTTAGAGTCACCAATTAACCTCAGCATGTTTTTGGACTGTGGGAGGAAGCTGGAGTATCCATAGAAAACCCACACATGCACAGGGAGAACATGCAGGCTCCCCTGCAGAAAGATCCCAGGCCGGGACATGAACCGGGGACTTTCTAGCTGAAAGGCAACAGTTCTAACCACCCAGCCACTGTGCAGCCCCCTCCAAATTTTTCAGTAATATAAAAATGATTTTGCTACCATGCATGACAGCGGCTGTCGTTTTCCCACCAGCAGGTGTCTCTGTTTCCAGCCTTCACCTCCTCCTCAGCTATAGCTGCTGCTCCCTACCACTGATAAAAGAATGTTTACAGTTTACACTTACCCATAATGCTCTGCGCTGTGTGTTGATATCGCAGGGCTCATTTTACACATGGTGTGCACAAGAACTGCTGCTTTAGAGGCGTTCTGCTGAAAGTAATACACCAATTTATGTGTGTGCTAATGGAAAAGCAAAGGATTCATTGTTTTTGCCTGAAATATATTAAACCAGAGGGGAATGCTTCACGTATGATACACTCTATTGTTTGTATTGTTGTTCATTCTGTGTCAATTTTACTGCAACATTGCCATTGCCTGCAGCCTCCTGTTTGATCAAATAGCCCTATTTTGTTTAACGATTCATTATTATATGCTCATTAATTCTAGTAATTTATAGTTATTGGGTGATTAAGTCGTTAATATCGCCATCTGGATGGGGGTGGCTGTTTAGAAACACAGTATTTCTTCATTAGAGCCTGCAGGAACACCCATTTCCAACCTGTTGGAGTGTCCTTGGGCAAGAGGAAACCAGACATTCACTCTGTCAGTACAACAAAGGAGGAAAAAAGAGGGGGATGCGAAAAAGAAATGTAGTACCGTCGCAGTCCGCACCGCTAAGCTGCGGCACCGACAACAAGCACGGAGAGTTTGGAAGTAGCCGGTGCAGACACGACGCTGCTCACCCACGGCTGTCGGCTGTCCCTAATTTAACTCCGAGCGATGTAATTGGCGATGGTGGATTTGTTTACCATATTTGGCAAGATAGTGACACAGCGCGCCTGGGAATTGGACGAGAGCGGCCGTCATTCACAAAAAGTCTGCCTCCCGGAGCTTTACAAACAAAGCGAGGGCTCATGGGAGTTGTAGTCCAAAACAAACCCTTTTTGAGACTCCTCCGGTGGGGATTCACCTCCTTTGCGTTGATTTCACAGCAGCAAACGTGCTGTATGTTAAAGTGTACTTGTTGTGCTTGATTTTTGTCGCATTGTATGAATTTTAGTGTCAAATTATCCCCGCACCAGACGGCTAAACACACGCCGCTCCGACACCCTCCGCTTGCGGCATACAACTCCCACCGGCGTCGCTCTCCCCTCATTGGCCGCCTCCTCCTGTCAATCACGCCGCGTTCCTTCCACTACCGCTCCTACAGTAAATATTTGTGTTTGCTCAACCGGCTGTAATGGTGGACGACTGAAGCAGACAAACGGAATACAACTAGAGTGAAGAAAGAGAGGAAAAACGGTCGAAAGTGCGCTTTCAGAGCCAGCCGCCGCGAGTAGGACACGGGCTTCGTCGAAAATGGATGAACTCAAACATCAAGTCATGATTAACCAGTTCGTCCTGACGGCGGGTTGTGCGGCAGACCAGGCGAAGCAGCTTTTGCAAGCGGCACATTGGCAGTTCGAGGTAAAGCAGAAACACAGAGCGAAAAGACTTCTAACGGCTGAGTGAGAGCGTTAGCAACACGGCTAATGTTTATGTCTCGCCGTCCCCTAGTTTCCACTCGCCCGTCTCGCCTTTCGACACTTTAAAAGACATTTCAACACAAAACGAAGCCCCGGTGTTTGGCTGTGTGGTCGCTTAAGCCGAGCGAGAGTTTTAAATGTGAACTTTTGCTATATTTGAAGTAGATATAGCTGCGCGTTAGCTTAAGTAAATCAGCAGGGAGTACACAGTAATGCAGCAGGGCGAAGCGTACAGCTAGCATATCCAATTAGACTTCACTCTAGATTAAATACTATAATCTGACGCATGACAGCAGTGTATAGGCGCAGCCGGAGTGCTATTACGCAATAAAGATGACCGCCGTGTTGTATCGACTAGCCTACAAAGGAGTAGTTTGATATATTACTGTTTAGTCTGCGGCGAGCCGACTATAGATTATTATTTTCACCTCGCAGCCGGCTCTTTGTATTGTTTAATCCAGCATGCACCAATGCTAGAATTGTCCCCGTTATCTGTATTTACTGCCGCTGTCTGATCCATAAAATAATGTCACAGCAATGTCATATTATCTCCTGTGTTTCATTGTTTTTTTAGACTGCCCTCAGTGCCTTTTTTCAAGAAACAAATATTCCATATGGCCATCATCATCAAATGGTGAGTGCGAGGAGGAGGGGTGGTGATTATAACACACTTCATACACTCTTCATTGTTCTGTTTGTTACATCACAACAAACCTGATTGTAAAGCTTGTATTTCTTTAAGGCTGCCGTGTTGTTTTTGGGTGGGATGGGGGCCCTTGAGAAGCCCTTATAGGCCGAGAGAGATGATATTTTACTAACAATAACAAAGCACATGTCGGCCATGTTGTGAGCTTCCAGAAATAAACACACAGGCAGGCATGCAGCAGCCACACTGACAGAGAGGGGGGCAGAGAGATAGACTATGTTTGTACATATAGGAGAATGGGAGCAAGAGTGATAGATGGAGATGCATGGATTTCCTAATTTTTCATTGTGTCAACGTAGATGCACGAGGGAAGGAAGGGCCCCTCAGTTTCTGAGGTAAAAAAAAAAAACAGTCTCTTTCCAGGAAGAGGACAGCTGCCTCTCTCAAATTGACCCTCGTGCTGCTGCGTTTGCCTCGGGTAATTCAGCTTTTCCCCCAGATTGGGACGTTGCAGAGCCCCCGACACAACACACACTGGGGACTTACAGGGGGAGACAAATCAGACCAGAGTAAACTGGAAGGCGTTAGTGCTGTAGGAGACTCTGCACACACACACACACATACACACACACACACACACACACACACACACACACACACACACACACACACACACACACACACACACACAGGCAGGGGTTGAACATTATGAAACACTAGCAGTATTTGGGCTTTTAGCAGCAGTCCTCTTTGGCAGCACACAAGCCTTTGTTTGCAGCTGCATGCATGGCAGCATCCAGCAACAGCTGCCCGCTGGAAGAGCCTGACAGAGATGTGAGGGGATTTTGGACAAAATTGTCCATCGTTTATTTTGGCTCTGTCTCAGAGCCCATTCTCTGTTTATGTATGTGTTTGGCTCACTTTTTGTGCAGCAAAGACAGTCATTAAACTACTAAACATTTTACCCTTGTATTTCTAGAGGACAGGGAGAAAGATTGGGATAAAAGAGGATTTGATTTTTATTGCATTGTGCGTGAGTGTGTGGACATTTATCTCCTCCGAGTTGTGCCATATCGCCAGTCAACACAGAAACTGCTCACACTGAACGCAGTCCTTTTTATCTCAGTGTTTTTGTAAGAAAAGAAGGTAGACCTTCTTTATCACCCGATAAGTAAATAAGAGCTTCAGACTTCCATTTAACTCATGAAATTTCTCACTTTAATTTAGAGAGGAAAAAGTTTGCTAAGAGGTGTCCTGTTCTGTCTGCCAAACAGGGCTGAGCTTGCTGCAGGGACTAGATAATGAAAGTCAGAATGCAGAGCAGCTATGTCTGTTCGTGGTGTTATTGTCATAGATGTGATGTTGCATAATCACGTTCCCTTTTTTTTTTTTTTGCACATGCCCGCATGTGCAAAAGAAATGCTTGCGTACTTTACATGCGTGTATTTTGTGCATGCAAAATGTGGGTGTTTTGTGTGAGTCACAGCAGTACTACAGTAGGGCAGCGTGTCCAGCCTTCCTGCAGCTTATCAGGCCACAGTGTTCGTTGGTATACAAATCTAATCCACTTTGCTCTCACTCTCAATCTTAACACACTCTCTCTCTCTCTCTCTCTCTCTCTCTCTCTCTCTCTCTCTCTCTCTCTCTCTCTCTCTCTCTCTCTCTCTCTCTCTCTCTCTCTCTCTCTCTCTCTCTCTCTCTCTCTCTCTCTCTCTCTCTCTCTCGCTCTCTCGCTCTCTCTCCCTCCCTCTCTCCCTCCCTCTCTCCCCCATGCTGTCTCCCTTCAGTTTAAACCTGAGCAGCATTAAGCTATATTTCTGTTGCAAATGCTGTTGCTGTTGATGCATCGATGTTTTGTGTTACAACACAAACTGAACTCATCCTTGAGATTGGTGTTGGCTGGAAGCCTTACCCCAAACCCAATGGCCCCAGCACATAGCCTGTAGACATGCCATTCTTGGCAGCATGGCATGGTAGGATGTCATGTAGGTCAGTCAGTTTATGGATACTGCTCAGCGAACTGGTTTATGCTATTGTTTTCGAGAGCCAAAGACAATATATGAGCCTGAATGCGTTTTTTTGCACTTTACTCTCTAAATTTGGCATCCTGGAATAGAAATCGCCTTTGGTTCAAAAGTGCTGTTGCTTAAGAAATACATTTTATCTCTAAACAAAGATTTGCTGGTGAGAATTGTAGCTGTCAGTAGCTTAGCTATTTGTAAGCTATCGGGTCTGATCTTGTTTATCTCTACTTTGCTAATGAATCATTTGTACACTGTATGTCAGAGGTTTATAACCTGTATCAGATATCAAATACTGGGGTTAGTCTGTCCACTCACCAGTACAGTATTGTGTAATGCTGTGAATGCTGGAGGATTTAGCTAAAGCTCTTGTCATTATAATTTCCTTCTACAAACAGTTCCAGACTCAAGGGACTGCCTGTGCTTTGGCACATGATGTCAAAGAGCTACATTTTCTGCCCAGACACGCATTTAAGACTCTTGTTTGTTTTTGCATACATAATATACACTGTGTGTGTGTCAGTGAGCCATACAGCCACACATATACATTTTGTCTTGAGCAGATTGTTGATTTATCTCTGTGGTTTTCCATTATGTCATCAAATCTTATATCTGTGTTCCATGATGGACACCCAAGCCACAATCATAGTCCAACCTACCTGGTGTTTTGTGTAACCCTTCCCCGTCTACTCCTAGTGTTTTTTTTTCCTCCACACACACACCCTGCCCATACAAACCCTGCAGCCGCAACGCATTCCTACAGGATGCAATGCTCACACGGACCCAAAATGGACCCTTTCACAGCAAAAGGGGGCCAGTGTAACTACAAACACTGCACCCTGCCTCTCTCTACAGTTTATACACTCTTGCTCCTCATACCTCCCTCCCTCACTGTTCTCTGTTTACAGACGCAAAGCATCATGCTCTAGAATTCAATTTGCCATTCATGTTTCCTGTTAGAGAATTGTATAACCGTGTCATCCTCTTGTTTTAGCATCATTCTCAAAGCAGTTCGCAGCTCCAGACTGATGTATCGGCATGTTTGCTCACTTGGAATGCATGTTCTCTGGGTTGTCTGTCTGTTGCTTCTGGCTGTTTGATGCTAATTCCTCGTATCAAATTTTATGCACATTTTCTTGCACTACTGTCTTTTGATTCAGAGATATCACAAGCTTATTTTCATGGAATTTTTCAATGAATTCCAGATTTAAAAAAAAAAAATCAGAGATATTTCAAATACTTTGTTAATTATATCCTATTACAGATTTGACATACCCGCTGTCAAAATGCTCTCCTACTTGCATATTATCACCTCTTTGCACAATAGTAATTGACAGTAAATTATTGGTTACATGTAGGAATGGTTTGAAACTGTTTCTTGAGAAAAATTTCCTATATAATTGATGTCTTTTAGGACACATGAGTAACTCTGAGAAATATTTTGTGTATGTTTTGTTTTGTTTTTTAATAATCTTGTGGATGGTGTAACAGTCTCCTAAGTGTTTATGATGTGTCTCTATGAATGTAGAAGCTAAAACACTGATTCTTAACTGTATGTTCACACTAACATCAGTGTTTCCATGATTAATATTTCTCCATGTGGGCCACATACAGCCACAATAAAGTGAATGAATCCTCATGTGACCACAGATGAGGAAGTAGCCCAGCTGGATGACTTCCATTGCTGTCTGGGAACATGTGATCCCATCATGTGACTAAGCTAACTAAGCCAAAAAGCCTGCTTTACATGTGTTTAATTTCTGTCAGAGTTATGGCTGTTAAAGGAAATCGAGTAAGGCCCTCATGTGGCAGCTGTTAAGTCAGGGCTGTGGTGTTGAAAAGTATTTTGTCTTTAGTAGGTCAGGGTAATAAAAATATTCGCCTCAAGAAATATTTCACCAAATTCTTTTCCCCTTTGAAACACAGCTACACTCAGTTAAGTTTTGACTATCTCTTGTTCTCACTTTGGGATATTTTTGTGTTGAAGTGAAAACAAAGGAAACACTCCCTTGCTTGTGCTCTACTGTGTGCCAGGCTGTGTGGATGTGGCTTTTTGGGTTTCCTATTGTTTAAATGAACATATTAGTTAAATATAAGCAGTAATTGTCAAACATAATCGTCCAGTGTCAATTAGCCATTTCCTTCTGCTCCTAAAAACACTCATCTCAGGCCTATATACTGCAACTCAATGTTAAAAACAAGCAGCTACATGACTCACCTCTTTTATTGTGCTACAATTGCCAATTGTTTGTGACAAGGATCGTGCATAAGGCGAATAAAACTGAGATTTTATGAAGGGCAACGTTCAGCTGTAACTGTCTGGGCACGGTGACATAGAAGAATAGAAGAATAGTATAGAACATTGCTGGGCAGTGATAAAAGTGGGCGTGTGGTGGTTTAAAGGCTGTTTCCTGGCAATATGAACACCCAGCAGGAGAAAAAAAGAGGGTTTAGTGTGTGTCTGTGTGTTTGAGTTGGTGTTTTTGGTAACTACAAACACTTGGTTTTGGTGTCCGGGTGTGGCTTCAAAGAGGATTTTTTATAAATCCTAACTTTTCTCATCCATGTAAGAGCTCATCTCTGAGAAGTGTGTGGTGTGCTCATGCAGAAGAGCAGAGGTATAATTACCTTCATATATCATGCCGTGACAGCATGGACGACTGTCTGCTCCTGTTACTCTCTCGTCTCTCAACCTTTATCCGTTCATCATCACACTGCAAGAGATCGAGGAAGGCTAACTTAAGTTAATAAAGGCTACTTGGATTGTTTCTTAAATGCCAGTGAGGAATCAATGAATACAAGTGTGGAAGGGTGTTTGGGTAGTGCTTAGGGTGAAATAGGCTAATAGCAGGGCAATGCCAGGTATTTGGGTAAAAGATACAATAACTGAGTTAACACAGAGCTGCTTTGTGTGTCTTTCACAATTGAAACAAGGTGTCCTCTGTCCTGCTGCTGACATTATTAACAGAAGATGATTACGTACAGAATTGGGTGAAATGTGGTTTATTTTCTCCCACTGTTTGTGATTTCATGTGTGTGTGCACTATAATCCCATGGGTGTGCATGTAGCATAGTGTTTCATTTCATAGTTAATCACGTCTAGATCTGCTAATGTCAATGGGTGTGCATACATCTGTGCCTGGATATCTGTGTGTGTGAGAGTCTGTACCCGTGTGTCCTGCAGCCATGCCAACCAGTTAACCACATCTGAAGAGTCTTGGCCTGCGCGCTGCATGTTCCAGCATGTTGCCCTGCATGTTTCCAGGAGCACGGCTTCCCAGAACCCTAACCACTCACACAAAGACATGTGCACGGACACACACACACGTACACACAAGAACTTTGGCTCAAGGGACCAAAGGATTGGGAAGCCATGTGGGATGGCTGCGAGGACCAGATGTGTTTATGAGCAGTGGAGTTAGATTGGGTTTCACACTGATTCTTGGAGTCACAGCGTACACTTACAGACACACACACACACACACACACACACACACACACACACACACACACACACACACACACACACACACACACACACACACACACACACACACACACACAAGTGTTTGGGCGTATGGCTGAGGAACCACAAGCAGCACATGAGAAACTTGTCTGTTGCATAAAGACAGTGTTGTCACATAGTCCCTACCTTGTTTTCTCAGGTTAGCAGCAGCACTACAGTCAGGCTCAGGTCAGCTGATTCTCTGCTCTGGCCTGCTGGTACTAAGTCGTACTATTCCTGCGCTGTCACTGTTTCTAGCCACATCTATCCCTTTCCTGCTTTCCAGGCTATCATTCATGACCTTGGACTCCTCACCGGTTCCTGTCTGATCCTCTTCTCTCTTAACCCTGCTGCAATTCCTGCTTTAGGCCTATAATTGCAGTGCAGTTTACTTCAAAGATTCCCAGTGTGACACCCATGGGTGCTCAAGTTTTCAAAATGCCATTTTGCGAAAAAAAAAATCTTGAATTTACCACAAAACTAATTTAATTTGTTGGCATTATTAATCAAGCATGGGTTTTCCGATCTCAGATGTATTCGACAGAAATCTTTGCGTTTTTCTATTATTTTGGACCATTTGAAAAACAGATATATATATATTATACTATATTATGAGCAAAAACATACCAATGACCAAAACTAGTTAGGAAGTATTTTATTTTTTCATCAACTTTCCTCTTTTTGATGTTGGCTAAAATCTCTTTGACAGGCATCAAAAATAGTTTGACACAGAAAAAACCTGTAATGCCAATATTTTTGTCAGCAATTCAATATATTATTATTAGGTTGATTACAATGTGATCTACCTTGTTTTGAACTGGACCATCGCCTTGATCTACCCACTGAGTATATGTTTTGAAGCATCTGTCTTTGTTGTCATGTGTGCAAGCGCTTCAGTCAAGCTTCTGTAGGTATCTGAATAAATTAAATTTCGCTTTATGTGATGGCAACACCAAACTTTTTTTTCAGTTTTTAAATAACTTTGACACAATAACGTTCAGTGATTCATACTGAAAATGGAAACAGACACTGATTAGAAAATCCTAATGAACTTGTTGCTTGGGTTGTAAAAGATAAACTAATCTTGATTTGTGTATGTGTGTATACATAACTCTAAGAGCGATATCTTTTTTGGCAAGCCGAACCTTAGTGTAAGCATGTTTTGTTCTCCTTCATGATGACCTTTGGCCTAGTAGTTTCTTTTGCTAGCCTGTGACCAGTCGGCAGGCCAAACTCCCTTTTCTAGATATGAGTGGGCCACTGAACACCTATTGTATGCCTTTTAGTTATTGTTGTGCCGCCGTGCAGTGTGGTCAGTTGGTCAGACCGAACACATGCTCCACTCAGTACCAGTTCTCCTATCTTCTGTCTGCCTTCTTTTCTTTCTGTTTCTGTGTCATTCCTTCTGCCTTTTTCTTTCCCATTCTCCTCCCTATACTATACAGTGTTCAAATACACATGAAAACAGACCACAGGCTGGCTAATGATCAACTGAGATTCTCTTGAGCACAATCCAGCCGTGGCCCTGTGTGTGTATACTATATTAACTCACACACAAACATTTGAAGACTCTGGGACTCAGCTGCCAAAAGCTGGGTGAGGGGTCACGGGTGAGGAGGGGAGTTGATGATCACTTGAAATGTTCAGCAGCACCTGTCAGCTTCCTTTATTTAGTTTGGGAAAGAAACATCTAGTTCTGACAAACCAGCCACTCCCATAAAAACCCGACTGTCACCTCATTGTTTGTGAGTGGTGCGATGGAATAATAAAGCAGAGAAGCAGCGAGTTGCTTGTCTGGTTTAAGTTGATGTAATTGTTTTGATGTGCTGACAGTAACTTGTGCCAAGCCTCACATATACATGTGAAGGTACAGCAGATTTCCTTGTATAGCACGGAGAGGATGTTGACAAGTGGATGGATGGATGCACATCTTGTAGTTTAGTTTTTCCCCTCCTTGGAGTCGGTACCTGAAGGTTCAGCATGCGGTGCATTTGCAGCTTTTTTGAAAAAATTACCAATTTTATCAACTTGACTAGCAGCTGGTTTGTTTTAGTTTTGTGTTATCAGTGGTTTCATAAGACAGTGGCCATAAATGGTCAGATCTTCTGTTGAAACAGTGAATCTGCAGGTTTATTAGAGGTCACAAATGTAATGAAATTACTTTTTAATGTATATTATAGTTTAATGTCATTTATAGTTATTATGGCACTATTTTCACTAAAAGCCGCAAATTTACTATCCTGCCTTTCCATTAATGCAAAATAGTGCATTTCATTCAATACATAGTCATGCACAGAAGCACTGTTAATTTTATTTATTTTTTATTCTGGTTTTTAAGTCTCACTTGCAATGTAGCATCAGAAGCAGCAGATGAGCATTTAATTCCATTTACTTAATGGTGATTCTACAGCAAAGAATTACTCATTATCATTACTGTATTGGTATAATTAAACTATTACTCATGGTTAGTGTAGTTGCTACTTGCTACACTTTGTTAGTCAGTAATGGCTGCATTGGGATCCATCTACAGAGCTGCAGCTTCAAAACAAAGAGCAGCTCTAGACTACATGTACACTATAAGAACACTCCCTATTTAAACATTTAACAGGCAGGCAGAATCATGTACTGTTAATGCAGCAAACCTTTCTGCTTTATTCTGTCTATCCTTTTTCTCTTTCCATTTTGTTTTAGCGTTTTGATTAAAAGCTCCTCCTCCTTTCACTGCTTGGAGTCCTCTTGATTCAGTGATTCAGTCGATTTCCTGCATTTCCAGTATGTCTTTAGTGCGATACAAAAATGGAAAAGTTTATCATCTTTCATCTGTTAATTTTTATGGTTAACACCAAAAGATTACCAGTAAAGCAGGCCTTAAATGTCAGTATCTGAACACCACATGGAGTCTTTGTTTATTGGATATAGTTTTGGTAAAATGTCTGTTGAGGTTAGAGATTTGAAAGGCATGTTGTAGTCAACACTTCCAATTCCAGTTCCCGTAACCTTAGCTAAATATGTCAACATGTCTGCACTCTTGGCCAATATTTTGATATACTGAGGATAAATTTTATATCATGTTGCTATTCTTGGCTCTTTCCATCCTTTTCTGTCAGTAAAGCATTGCCTAATTGGGCAACATCATTTGTTTAGTTGCATTAAAAGCCACACAAACTACTGCAGCGTTTCTCAAAGTGAACACAAACCTGCATTTTCAGGGTTGCCAGGTTTGAAAGGCTCTCAAGCCCAAACAAACAAAACAAAAAAGGAATGACTGTTTCACAATGCATATAAAATCCTCCAAACACGTGTGACGTAAATGAACCTTAGACTAGTCTAGACCTGATGGTGGTGCAACCTAAGCATCTTCCCACACATCCAGCACTTTACACCACCTATGCATATCTTGCTACGTTTTATTTAACCTGTGAATATATTTAGGGAAGGTTGATTGCATATTCTACAGTGTTTTACTACTGTAATTTGACACTCCTGAACTATGCATTAGTTGTCCTTTACTGCAAGCTGTTCAGCAACTTTAGTGCCTGTTTTTACACCAACATTGTTGGAAGACAAGCAGAGAGACGCATCAACATTGACTCTTGTTGAGACGAGGAGTGCTAAAGTACATTTACAACAAAAGATCATACACATTTGCTCTATGATAATTTTAGCCATTTTAGCATATCTTTCTAGTAGTAATTGCTGTACGCTGACATTAAGCGGAGTCTCAGAAGGGGCCATATTGTGTTGTTTCAGAAATCAAGTGGTTTCATGTGGTTGACAGACGCTTTTTTATGAGAAACCAAAATACCAAATTCCTTGAATGTGTTTCATTTTAACAGTGTTGAAATGTTGGTCGGCAGCAGTAACATGTCTGGAAAACATGAAAAAAGTACTAAAATGTGTAAGTAAGCTTTATACGCTGAACTGTTGGCCACACAACAGCATATGTGCCCTTAGGTTAAAAAACAAACATTTTGAAGTGTACATACCACAACAGCTTAGTCCTCAAAGCAGACACTTTTGTCTTGTTTTTGCAGTTGTGGATCCTTTGTTATTTTGCAAACTGACATTCACACTGACCGCTCTCCATCAGCATTATCATGATAAATGATGCCATAAATGCAGAGATCGGTTTCCCTAGCTTAAAATCTTTGGACCTGGACTCAAACAAATCTAAAAATGTGTTGGAATCTGGTTTTCAGACCTGATACCCACACAGCCTATTTGTTTTTCACCTCACAGTGGCCTGCATTACAATCTACGGTAGAGAGTATTTTGGCTGTAAAACAGTCAATCTGTGCAGTGACGCTGTGCACACTGTATTGAACAGCAGGTTCAATGCTCTAATGGAGTCTGAAAATACAATTCTAGTAGGAATGTGAGCTGGGATGGAGGATTGAATTGTCAGCCCTCGTGTTTCGCTGCGATTCTCGTGTCTCTCAGATCTCTCAGCACAGTTTGCTGCAAGAGCTGACATACAATGTGTGAACTGTACACAACAAGGCATAGACAGAAGGGAGAGGAAGACAGGAAGAGGGAAATGAGAGAAAGATAGAGAAGAGAGAAAACAGACATGTCATTGGCTCATGCTGGTGTTCACTGCAGAGGGATTGATGGAGAAAAATATTGTTCTTCCCCAATGTTTAAATGTCTTTTGAACAAAGAGTTTCCCTTGATAATGTTTGGATAAAACCATGAAACAGCCATCATTAGTTTGAACTGGTCAAGTTATTTTCTAAATATGACATTTTTGGTCAGAAAGGAAGTCTGTTTATTTGCTTCATCTAAATAATGGAAGCAAACAGGTCACATTTCTTTCATTGTAAAATTTGCCTTAAAGTTGCTCAGAAAGCAAGAAGGAAACATTCAGAGACTAATTAAGAGTCTATGAGGTGTGTGGTTGAAGCACTAAGGTAAATGTTACATGAGGAGATCAGTCAGGTTCAGGAAACATAACTGGACCCTCTGCACATCTTTACGAGAGGATAGAAAACTTCTCTTTTCAGCCTGCCAGCCTAGCACATGCACACACTTGATATTTCAGAGGAATGTCTTTGGTTAGACTGGAAATAGCTTCAGCTCATCTGTGTTTGTGGACAAACACGAACACATATGTACACAAGCGGAGGAGTGTTAAAGGTTTCAGAAGCCTCACCGCAAGCTCAAACCAGGCATGTTTGGAGTGGTCGCTGCCAGTCAGCCATGCGTTCCTCATGCTGGGCTCAGTAAACAGACTTGAAGAGAGGGTGGACAGGGCTGGGCCACTGTGACCACAGAGTCAGTCCTGCCTCAGCCCCGTCCCGTCAACAGGAGATCTGTGCTGCTTCCTCATAACAACCGTACCCATGGCAACCCCTCTCTGTTGGCTGTGTTTTGAACACAAACTGCTTCTCACTGTCTGTTATTCCCCTGTTTCTCCATCTGTATATCTTCAACAAATGGCTAGACCTCTGTGCTGTAGTGCTCTTTCTGTTGTATATGCTGCTACATGCACTTACACGCAGTCTGTCATTTTGAAGGTCCTCACCTTGATACAACAGTAACTGTTATAATCTGTGTGTCTTTCTAAACATTGGCTGTCTTAATAGATGTGCTTTGAGAGATTCTTTGTGCTGCTTTGAATGAGAGTTCCTTTGTTGATTTAATTTTTTGCTGCTATATGATCCTGCTGGCTTGTTAACTCAGCTAAAAAAGCCTACAGATAGCAGTTTGTTTGGGTGAACTGAAGTGAGTCTTCTCAAATTGCAACTAAGTGTGTTGGTGAAGACATGAGAACTAGACAGTTTATTGTGTCATTGTAACCTCAATGTGAGACCAAGTTTACCTCACCAGACCTCTGACTTAACTCACAACCCTCCATCCATGATCCAGTAATTTGTCCCAAAGGAATATCTGGTGTCTGCTTGCTTTCTTAGATATCAAGTGACCAATTCCATAACTGAGCTTTTCCTATCTCCCAGCAAACCTCACATGCTTCCCATCCCATTGTCCTTGTATGGGTGTGATGCAACTGCAAACCCACTTGTAGGCACTCTTTACGTCAACATGGGTGTGGCAGCCGATATTATCAGTCGATATTGGCCTGTCACAGATCTATTGGTATTGACATATATGTTACTTTCTACACAACAACAGGAAAACTTTCTTTAACAGAGCAGAACACAGAAAAAGATGCTTATGGTAATTTGCAAACAGTGCTATTGCATATTTTGTCCAAAAGAGCAACTTTGACCACATTGTTTACAATATTGTCAGCACTGTCTGCAGCACATTCAGCAGACCACGTATCACAGCAGAGCAGATGGTGGTGCAGAGTCAAGTTTTGTCACTCTAGAAAGTTAATAAACAATGACCCTGTCTTTTCCATAAAACTTTAACTTATGTATAGACAATAATGATTTTATTATCGATGTATCAATGCTAAAACGTCTTGCGCCCTAAAATCAGTATTGACCCGCAAAACCCAGTATCAGTTGGACTTATTTATAAATGTGTATATGTGAAATAACAGCTTTTGTTGCAGCCCACATGTCTGTGTCAGTTGTTTGAGAGCCAACTGGATTTGGACCCCGGTCTGTATACAACAGTCTTGGCAGGTCTTGCAATGTGTTTCTGTCCTTGCGTCCATGCTTTGAGAGTTAATCTGCTACTAGGCTGCTTAATACACACAAAGAAAACATAGTAACCTGCTTCCTCCGTATGCTGCACCAGAGCAGCCCTTTTAATCTCTGTCCAGGATGTGTGAGTTTCTACCTCCAGAGTTGTTTTTTCTGAGATAGGGCTTTATGGTCTCGTGCTCTAATACTGTACACTTAAAATGTGACACTTGTTGTATGGGAACTGCATTTAGAAAATACAAACAAAACAAAGCCTATCCCAGTCCCACTAATAAATACGAACAACTGTAGATGTATTGTATATGCCATAATTGGGTCTCATTTGTTTGGGAGTAGAAGACAGGAAGACAGGGTGTTTCTATATGTATGTGGGTGAGCGTTCCACTGTAATAATAGTGGTACTGACAGGTGTGAACTCTGCTGAAGCTTTTATCAGTGTCAAGGTGCCTGATAAGCAGTCAGATCCAAACTCCTCCAGACATACTGGCAGAGAAGACAGCTGCTGTGTTTTTGAACCGGATCATAGTCCCTGTGGGTCGATACCGTCTGCGGCTCAGACTCCGTCCAAGGTCTTCTGCACACAGCGTTTGAAGTTAGTTTTGTCATCAGCCTCCCTCTCCTGTGTTTTCTGACTCGGTCTTCTGTTAAATGTTAGGCTACAGCATAAAAATAAATATGTACAGGTGAAATGTGGGGTCTCTGAGCTGAGTGCAGGTGTATATTTATACTTGCTTATCTGTGCTTGTTTATGGATGAGTAAGTCAGAAGCAAAGGTCTCGGTGGACAAGCCGAAAGGTCATGCGTCAGCATTTTTGTCTCATTTTCCATTCCTGGACAGTCGGCAAGGAGGCGGAGGACCTCATCTATTGTTTTCTACCTGAGTTCACAAACTCATCACAAGTGGTAAGAAATCCAAGCAGCACCTCCACGGCTGCCCACCAAGCACAGGAAGGATCACAGAGGTCACTTCAGCATTCCAGGGTGTCTCTTTACTGCAGGAAATGGCCTCAGAGACATGAGCCAGCGTTTCCTGTCAGAGTGCACAGTGGACGTGCTCACCTTTCATAACAGTGCGCCTCTCTCAGAACCTCTGGCTTGGTGCGGACAGGCTCAGCCCGGCCCCAGACTGTATATTCGCAGGACTAACCTGCGAGCCACAGCACTTTTAGGGGGCAAGGTGGTTTGATTACAACCCCAAGGGAGGAATGGGGTTCCTGTCCCTGTTGTTTTTTTACTGAAGGCTGCTTGTGTGCTAAGACTGTGTGTCACAGTCTGCACATCCTGGGTGACGGAGCCAAGGGTAGATTAGATACTGCAGGTCAGCCTGAGTTCTAGTTGTCAGCAAGGGGAATGTTGTTTTCCAGTTTTTTTTCTTCGTCTTCAGCACGTTAGCATTTTTGTGTCCGATATCCATGTGTGACTGCAGCTGCTATTCCTCATAAGTTGATTCATGGAGCCTGTGACTCTCCATTCTGGAAAATTTCCTCAGAAGACAAACAGCTTAGCAGTTCAGTGAAACTGTAGGAAACATTGGTGAACATTGTTGCAATGAAGCAAAAAAAAAAAGATTTAAGAATGCATGTGAGAGTATGCCTGGATGAGATGGATTAATGAAGTTGCAAGCTCATATTCTGTTATGTCAGTTCTGCTTGAACTCCAAATCTGTGGAGTTGCCAAGCTGTTTTCTTCCATTGTTGAGGCCTTGTGATTGAGGGTTATTGTGTCTTGTAGGTGACAGCCTTGCCCTTTCAGCCAAGACTCTTATTTTTAGGTGGCAATCCTCCTTGCTTAACGTGTCTCCACCTTTGCTTCCCTGTGGAATACAGTAGGTTGTTGTTTTCCTCATCATAAATGGACAGGGTCACACAGGAGGAAGCAGGTCATGGAGCAGTGTGTGAGAAGTTGTGTTAGTGATGATGACGATGATGATAAGGCCTTACTATTTCTGAACAGCCAAACATGTTGTTTACATGGCCTGGTAGCTACTAGGTGGTAGGTTCCAGTGTTGTTTTTGGCACACGGGTGCATTGTGTTTTGCTCTGGGTGGCCACCGAAACAACTCCTCTGGCAGTAGAACAATAACAGCACTGGCACAATGAGGGTCAGAGCTCAGGGGATATAATGAAGTCAAGGAGACTTTGTGTGTGTTCATGTGTAGTTTCTGTGTGACCACAAAGCAAGTTTAGCTTTCGGAACAAGTTTATCTAGTATGCTAAATCAGATTAGAGAAGAAACAGGATGTGGATGTAAACATAGAACTGTAATGTCATCATCAGGACCCTCTGCAGGAAGCAGAGAGTGGCTGGGATTCCCCTAAACTCCCCTTCAGTTACACAAACAGTTCCTCCTTCAGAGTTATGTCTGCCTTTAAGCACTGTTGAATCTAATGTACATTTGCAGAATAATCTGGTTTGTTGGTATCGGCCCATTTTCCTTGACAATAACTGGCTCGTGTAGACAGGATTTTTCCATTACAGCTGCATTGTTGTCTGATGAACATAATGCTGCAGTGTTTGATATCATTCAGATACAATAAAAGAAAAAAAAACCTCTGTATGGTCTCACCGTTTAACAATAACAAATCGCAGTGCTGGAATCCGTTACACACTAGGAGGAAATACCAATTTCACCACTGAGAGTAGTCCTAATATTAAAAAAAAACAGAAGTGGCGCAGTCACAAGATAAGTTGCATTTCACTCTCTCAGCAGACTGTAAACCACCATGTAAATGACTGTTTTTCATTACAGATGAACCTGACTATTGTTTCTTTGATCAATGAAGTGTATGTGTAATAGGTTAAGATTATTGTCATCATCAGTTCATCCATTGATTGTTTGTTGTTTGGTCTCTAAAATGTCAGAAAATGTTGAAAAGTGTCCAAGATGACAAATGTACACAACCCAAAGACTTTCAGTTTATTGTTTTAGAGAAGTAAAGGTAACAGAAAATGTTAGGAAGCTGGAATCTGGGAATTTAGACTTTTTTTTTCTTAAATTACCCAAACCGACTAACTGAATTATCAGAATTGTTGACAATGAATGTAATTGTTCACAGCCAGTCGATTTATCAATGCCAGGCTACTATACAACATAAGAAAAAAAGTTAAACACTGTCAGAATGCATGTTTCTTCCAGTATATACAAACAGATTCACTTTAATGTTTGGGCACCAAGAACACCAGCAGATATTTACATTTCAGAGACTGGGAGTAGTTATACTTTGAGGTATTTTCTTGCTTTACAATTAATGAGGCAGTTGAGTACCTGTTTTGTAATGATGCACGTTGACCTCTACTACTAAGGTACTATGTGTAGTAGAAGTGGACTAGGAACATAAAGGATAACAAGACAATGAAAAGTCAAAAATGATGAAAAATTTACCCAGAGGTTATGGTTACATCTTCAGCTTTTCAACCATTCAGTGTGCACTACTGACAGCTCAGTCACATCAACATTATATCTTCAGGGTCTGCACCAAGTTATGAGCCTCGCCGCTATAGTGGTAAAACAGTAGCAAACAGTGCAGTACGAAAATCTGTCTATGAAGCTAATCATTAAGCTGAGGCTGCCTTCAGTGATTTCACATCCTGGATGTGCATTAATCTTTGTCTTTTCCTCCTCATCCTCAGATGTGCACCCCAGCCAACACACCAGCAACACCCCCCAACTTCCCAGATGCATTGACCATGTTCTCCCGGCTGAAGGCGTCCGAGAGCTTCAACAGCAGCAGCGGCAGCCCCATGGCCGCCTCCATGGCCACCTCACCCCCACCCCCCCAGGTCGGCGGCTGGGGCGTCTCACCAAATGTACCTAATGTGCCGCAACCTCCACAGGGACTCTGGACTCAGGGGCAGCCCCCCACGCAGCCCTGCCCTGCCTGGCCCACGGGAGTGAACCCGCATGCAGGCACTGAGCAGAAGGCTAGTGTAGCGATGGAGGCGGAGAGATGAAGGGCCGCACGGGACTGCAAAGGCCCCCCTACCCTGCTTTCCACCAGGGGCAGGGAGGTAAATAGGGGGATGAATGTGGGAAGGGTGGGACGGGTGGGAGGCGATAACGGGCAGAAATGGGTTTGGGTCTTTTTCCCAAAAAACGGATGATACGGAAAGAGACAGAATCTACGCAAACCAAGAAAAACTCAACGTGGACAATTTAAGAAGAGGAGAAAACCAATGCAAATGTCAATACAAAAAAGTAAAAAAAAGATACGCACACACATAGTAATAAGAGAGCAACTGAAATCTTTGTTAGTTTTTTCCTAAGTAAATGCATAGATAAAAAGAAATATTATTGAACTAAAAAACAAGAAATGAAAAAAAATTGTCACGCCCAAGGATTCTATGTGATGTTCAAGGACATTCAAGGCAGCAAACTTCAGTTTTTCATTTAGTTTTTTTCTCTTTTTTTCATTTTTTCAGCCAGTGTTTTTTAGCCACTGGCGTTCTGTGTTTCTGCAACAGTCTGTGCTGCATGAGGAGAGAAGAACTTGCAATGCAGTGTTTTAGATTGACTCAAAAATCATCACGCACTTGAGTGTGAGTGTGGATGCATGTGAGCGGGTGGTCAGTTTGTAATCAAAAATGTATACACACACATGCATATATACATATATATTCACACACACACATACACAATTACACACACATTAGGGTTTAGAGGAAACACCTCCATACTGTCATCCCCATCGTCAAAGGTGGGACTTTTCTTACCTCACCTGGTGGTCACCTGACTTCTTTCAGCCAATCAGGGATTCTTCTTAAACTAACTGTTGCCGCCGCAGGGCATATTTTTAAAGGTTTTTTCTTAAAGGCAGCAGCCACTCTGGCTTATGCTAACTGATCCTCACTGCAAAGGCTTTTCCTGACAGTTTTAAACCTGGACTCAGACTACAACTGTCCACTGTATACTTTTTTTCTGGAGATTTGGGTTATTACAAAAAAAATGAGAGAGAAATCATGGTTTAATATATCATTTCTAATGCTAATTGTTCTGTTCTTTTGTTGAAAGGTTGAGGGAGGTGGCTTTGAGGATGGGTGGGTCTTCAGGTTTTTTTTGTGAGTTTTTTTTTTGTGGAAAGAGTGAATCAAACGCAGCTAAAATGGCTACCGATTTAAAAACAAACACGACTACTCCATCTTTGTAAACAGAATTGCCACTTTGCATGATGTGTTCATAACGTGTAACATCTTTTGTAGCAAACATACATGAGGTTGAGACATGTTTAGGGAGGGGGTGGACATAAAGGTGAGGGTGGCGGGTTCCAAAGTTAAAAGAAATGCAATATATGTCTTGCTGTAAAGGCAAAATTGGACAAAGTGTCTTAGATATGAGAAACATGAGGAAAAAAAGACAGCTTCAGGAAGCCCACCTGTGGGCTATTTGGGGACACTACAGATTACTTTCAGATATACAGTATATATATATTTACCCTCAGATACTGTACTGTGGAGGGGTTTTTACAACATTTAGGTTTCTAGTTTCGACCAGTCTTTGGTCCACTGATACTGCTGAGGGACAGTTCAGGGATGACCCTGATATACGGCAATATTTTAAAACGCAGGGTCTGCCCCTTTTTTAGTTAGTCCTGTTTGAATTATTTTTACACTCATCGAAGAAGAGAAAATAAAAAGAAAGTATTTTGAATAGCTGAGGGCTTTTTGTTTTTAAAAGGATAAAAAGACGAGTAAAAACAGATGAGAAAATTATGGATATAATACTGAAAAAAAATAACCAACTTCCTTTTTGTTATTTAGACTAAACTAATGTTTGAGTTCATCCTTTCTCCATGCTTCATACTTTAATGAAATCAGAGCGTGTCTGGGTGGGCCTGTTCCTAAAAATGGTTTCTCATGTATGTTTCCCCCCTTGTATGACTGTATGAGACCATTCCCACAATATTTGTGGACTACCTGATAATTAACTTATCATTTTTGTGAACCTAAATAAATATTGTATGTCAACCTACTCGGGAGTGTGTGAGTGTTGGCACTGCAGTTGATTGAATATGACATTTTTCATGACTGTGTGTAGCGACAGAGAGAGCGAGACACCAGAGCAGTGTGTTAAACGATGACAGTAGGAAGATAGATGCATCATAATCTCACCCTTGGCTACCTCTCAGGCAGGTAGATTTAATACACTCGCCCCTCCACACTACACAGTCATGTTCTGCAAACCTTCTTTCTCTGCTGCTCTGTGTCTGAGAGCTCATCTTCCCCGCCTGACGTCGTGCAGCAGAACATGGAAGGGTGCTAGATGAAAGCCAAAATGGAGGAGAGAAGCGAAAGGAAAAAGCTTTTCCGGAGAGGGAGTTCAGCACTGCGGCCATCGCTATCTTCACCTCCCTCGATCCGCAGCTCTTCAGATGTAAACACAAACAAATACCAGCTGTCCACACGCACGCAATCACCCTGCATAAACACACACCGCACACGGACGCCCACACATGCCAGTGGTGGTGCGTTGGTGGTGCTGGTGGTGAAGGAGGGAGGGTCACCGAGTTCTCCGTGTCCTCAGCTCACCCCTCCTGACCGCTTCCTCCTCTGCACGAAATAAAAAGATTTCCGTCACTGATTGTGTGTGCCACTTTGCCAATCTTTCAGCTGCAGCGAGTCGGTGAGTGTCGACAACTTGGCATCAGGCGCTGCAGCGGCTCCGAGGAAAAGGAATGCCAGAGAACACACAGGGAGACAGGATGCACTGATAGTGATGAGAACAGAGACATTTCTAAAAGGACCGATCCATATCCTGCTATTAAAACACAATATAAGCCATCCAACTGGTTGAAATGGTTGGTTAATCTAGTTGACACTAATCAGTAGCACAGTTCTGGTTTAAGACTCCACCTCCCTGCACTCTACAATTAGATTGAGTGGGACTCATTGTCCAACAGAAAGAGAAAAATAAAAGTCATTTTTGATAGCTATTGTAATCTTTTAAAATATGATATCATGCTTTAAAACAACACTACACAAGCAGTAAATAAGGGTTTGAGTATGGCAAGCAGTTTTAACATTTAATATATGATTTTCGCCATCTGAAAATAAAAGTTCAGATGCAATGTCATTTAGACCAACTACACTGTGACTAATCAGATTTTTAAAATTTCAAATATCTATAACGTCACTCTTACTATTCAAAACACCAGTGACATATGTAATTCAGTTTCAACAGGTCAAAATAATAATTGCAGATACCCCAAATGTCAGTGAGATTAGTCTCAAAAAGCATGATGCATTTCAGACATCCACATTGTCGTTTTACCTAAGACACCATGTTTACCATTCAGATGTCTGAGGTTTCTGATTGCAGATAGCCTAAGTTACATTTTAACTGCTTACAGTGATGATGTATGTATCTAGAAGTGGAAATCTGACTAGTCATAAACTATCAACAGATATTTTAAATTACAGTTGTGATGATGAGATGACGTTACAGACATCTGTAGTTAAGTCAGAGGTCACAGTCGGTTGGAGGCGGCTTGCTTTTCAAACATATTACGGTACTACAGTGTTTTACTACCATGTCAGAACAGTCTTAGTTCCTTGCTGATAAGCTCCTCCTATTTCTTAGCATTTTCTAACAATCTTATCCACCAAAGCAGCTTCAGTTACTTCTGCTTATCACGATTCAAAACAGAGTGCCGTTAGAGATATCTGCAACAAAAAATCTTGATAGTTAAACTCAGCCAAATAACGTTAAACAACTTTGGCAGTGATGTGGCTTATAGTCTGGATCCATGAATTTGCCAAAGATTTCTATATCATTGCAAGATAGCGGCACAGCGGCACTGTAGCTATGACAACAAGTGAACACTACGTCTGCTGCCTGCTCCAATCCCACTACAAATCCACCACTGTGGACTTACCGGGACTTATGGTCGGAAATAATACAACGACTGAGCAGCCTTGACGGAGTATTGCGCTCTGTGAGTGCTTTTTTTTGTTTTGGTTGTATCTGTTTTCCCAGAAAAGACTTGTGGTTACTGTTTAAGTGCTTGTATTAACAACCCGCTTCTTCTTCTGTTTACTCCAAACAAGGCACTGATGTAAACATTACACACATCATGCTATATTCTGACATCAACACTGACCTGTATGAGCCACCTGACACCATATGTTTATAACATCAAATCTATCTATCTATCTATCTATCTATCTATCTATCTATCTATCTATCTATCTATCTATCTATCTATCTATCTATCTATCTATCTATCTATCTATCTATCTATCTATCTATCTATCTATCTATCTATCTATCTATCTATCTATCTATCTATCTATCAAAACATACTGTAAATGCAAATGGCCTCTTGTTAGCATAATGGACTGATAGAGCACAGTTCAGTTTGAGTATCTTTCACACAAACCAGGACACAGTTTTCTGGGTCACTGGATGGTGTGGACACAACACAGCATCACAGATGGTGTACCATCAGTACACCTGTCCTGCCTCATGTGCAAACATTACTATATTAGCTGGATAGTATAGGGCACTTAAAGGTTTACCACTGGTAAATTTGCTTGACCTTAATTTTGGTAATTGTATTTTCTGTAAACCAAAGGGAAACGATACTGGAGAAACCTACTTGGCTTCTACAATGAATTTCATTTAGACTGTAAGCAACCAGTTTGGTAACAGAAATCATCTGCAGTTTTTTATGGCACAAAAGCACAAAAAGCACAACACAAAATGAAGTTATTTAACACAGCAATCACTTTTTAAAGGCACCAGAATGGGAAAATGCAAAACGTAGGCAGTGAAGAAGACTGTTAGAAAATACACATGGATGAAAACAGTTCACAACAAAGTGTTTATTAAACCCTTGTTAGAATACACCTGTTGTCTGCAGGTGACAAGCAAGACATATACACAGTTTGTAGGAAAACTCCATAGGGCACCTTTAATTACTCCACCAAGGAACGCAGTGGAGTTATATGACAATCGGCATACGTTTGTCCGTCTATTATTCCATCTGTGTGTAAAATTACTCAAGAACAGACAAAAGAATTTGGATGAAATTTTCAGAGAAGGTCAGAAATGAAGGTCAGTGTATGACCACCTGTTTATAAGCCAGAGAGGGAACACAGTTTATTGATGCAACCGAAGTTTGTGTTTTAGATATGAGCATAATAGTAAGTCTGTATCTGATGTGATAAAGTGAAATTATCAAACCTTCTATCAAACAATTTTCTTCTTGTTGTAAATGAAGTACAAATTGCTATTGTTTTATCACCCAGACTTATTCCTCACTCATGATGGATAACAATTATTTTGCTATTATTCTTTTGACCACAGCACCAAGGCCACTCCATGATTAAACACACGACATATCCTTAGATACAGTGGCTGTACAGGTAGCTGACTCACCTAACGGCAAATTAGCAATTAACATTACTTTATTCAGTATTACTTTTGGCTATTTCATTAAAATGAAATGACATAACATAACTATACATGATTAACATGAATAAAATTTTTTATACTATTTTTGGGGACATTTTTGATGTCTGAGTCACGTCAGATAGATTTTTATCAGGAAAGGTGACGATGACAAGAACTCCCATGATCCCTTGCTACTTAGATTTAGACAGACTTTACCTCCCAGCATCATACAACTACATCTTTTGTTATTGTTAGGACTGGGCGACCCATAGCACTAGAAATTCCATACTGTGCATTTACCCTAGCTGCACATTTTATGGTTCATATTAGGTACAAATAAACTGTGGATGTAGAACAAAATAAGAAAAAGACAGTGATTGTGTTTGTCTGGCTTATGAGATAATACTGTTGGTGAATGCTTACAAATTAAACATGGTTTTATCTTTGCTAAAATGATGAGGTGCTCATATTTTTCTCATCCAGGACAGAAACGCTAGTAGCAGCTTTTTGGAATGTTAGATCAAAGAGAAAACACAATGTACATCGAGGCTAGCGGACCAGAAGTTATTTTGAAAAAGGTCACTGAATACTGCATTACAGGAACAGTTCCGAGCTTGGTCAGCGTGGAGCACAATGTAAAATGCATGGTGGAATCCATTAGAACCTGTAGTCTATATGGGTGCGTTTGTTTTTCCCTACAGAAAATTAGGCATGCAAATACCAGCATGAGAGAACACAGTGCATAATAGGCCTGTATATGTTGTCTACTGTTAGAGAGCTATAGAATGGGCAGGATGCCTGTGAGGTATGCAGGCAGGAGAAGACAGAGGACACTGTGTGGAGGTGGGCAGGGGAGCAGAACGGACACAGTGACATTGGGTGCGTTTGTAACCCTGCACCTCACTTTCCTCTGCTCTCTCTACAGGTGGAGGCTCCAGCTCGGCCGGACAAGCTGCAGCCGGAAGGAGGAGAAAGGTGACACACACAATGCATACATACTGTACATACACACTGTACATGCATTATATGACAAACGCTGGGTGGAGCGAGAAAGTGAGAGCTATGAGTCAGAAGGAGAAAAAAAACTTTCACATCCTGAGAGAAACAAACTGAAATTCATCAGCTGATGTTCCACAAGTGATTTTTTCCCCTCTAAAAAGGTAGCTGAAAACAAATGAGAACTGAACAGCGACGAAGAACTCCGGCTTTAGTTGCCACTCAGAGGGTTACTGGACCGGAAAGTAGGAGATGAGAACAAACGAGAAAGCTCCAGGATTCATTGCAGGAGCGATGCATCATGTCCGGTCAGCAGCGGTCACAGTTCAGAGCTGGTAGAAATGACTTGTAAAATGAGCATCTGTGTGTCTTGATGGTGTCACATCAATCTCTTAGTCTGTCTTGTTTGTTCTGTTAGAGAAAGGCAAGATTTGCTCGGGTATTATTCCATCTGAAAGTCATGATATACATGTTGGAGCAGCAGTTTTCTTCACTAATTTCATTCACTAATTTCATTCAGACTGTGTGTTTGGTTTGTCTAGACTGTAGTAAATTAAAACAATGTGTACAATATAGTACAGCACACACAATGAGGTACTGTTGTTGAGTTCAAAAAAAGTCATTTTAAAGTTAAAGCCATTTTTATAAGCATCTTCCTGTCCAAAATAACTCTTGCTAAAAAGACAGATTACAGCTGGTGGATGGTTCACTGTTTTTCATTGCTCTTTCTGAAAAGCTGAAGAATGGGGGTTAAAATAGCTTAAAGCTGCAGTGTGTAGAGTTTACTGGCATCTAGTTGTGTGGTTTTTCTACACTCGGATGCTGATGTGTACTTATTCCACTTAGGCCTCGTCCATATGTACATGGGTATTGTTAAAACTGACTTTTTCTTCTTTTGTTCCCCCCAAAAAATCCTGTCTACGCAAACACTGTTGTTAAACAACAGCACCAGAAAAACTTTGGTCAAATCTGTATCTGCACAAAACTGCCTTACATAAACACTGGAGATAATCGCGCGCTCTTTGACGTCATCAGTCTTCACACTGCAAACAAAGTTTCTGAATGTCTTCACAGTGGAAGGAATTTTCCAAAAGATCATTTTCAGTGACCTAAAACTGTAAAACCACAGTGTCATATTTCTGTTTTAAAGAAACAACCATGAAAGAAACCTTTCGCCAAGTAAAAACATGTCTGTCTGATGCTAAGTTTAATGCTATCTTAAAACATGGTCCAAGATTTGGATTGCTGTTTTTTGCCATTTTTCACCTTTGTCTCATTTAAAATACTGAAATGGATTTTCACACCTGCTTTTCACACAAATATCTATAAATGCAAATATTGCAAAACGTGTTTAAGCCTGTTCCAGCTCATAGTTTGCGGTTTTACCAGTCTGCCTCAGTCTCAAAGCTCTTATTAACCTAATTTCCACATGCAGTCTCCCTGCTTGGCATCAAATGGCAGATAGATAAAATAATCTGGTGAAGCACTTAGCAGCTAAAAACACTTTTTCCCCCCTCAAGAGTTGGTGGAGACCAAAGCAGAGGGAAAAGTAGGGAGAATATTGAGTTTGATTTGCCAGATGGCCAAACACATGGCTCAAAGTTAAAACTGATGTGGCTCCATATGTGGTGTGCAAGGTGATCAGTTTAGAGCTTATAGTTCATTACACCTCCCCCAAGTGGCCAACGCGTCCGTTAATTTATGCATCAGCTTCACTGAAAGAGCTGCAGCCTTTCATGCAGTCCTTTGCATTTTCTGTGCAGTCGGATCCGCTGCCACACAACACGGAGGAAGCCAGTAGAGCCTGCTAGTCAGCCGGTGCAGATGGCGTTGTTTGTTTACAGCGATTATACTGCTGTCTCAAGTAATATGGCAGAGATTCACCCATGTTAAACTGTGTCGCAATTGCACCTTTAATATCTGTGCTTTGTGCCTGCGCTGGTGTCGCCAGCTCTGCCTCCATGGGTGTGTGTGTGTGTGTGTGTGTGTGTGTGTGTGTGTGTGTGTGTGTGTGTGTGTGTGTGTGTGCGTATGACCGCAGTGAACCTGTGACAATGGCTGTGTGCCATTTCAGCCACTCTGTGCCCGAGATCCTGAGTTGGACACAAAGCCGGCTTTATCTCTGCTCTCACTGTTGTATCAGTGCTGCCTGGCTGGACGCATTAGCACCAGCCTTAGCAGCCTCACACACACATGCACACACATGCACACACACATGCACTGAAACAATACATTAAACTTAGACTGGAAGTAGGGGAAGTTGTGTGTGTGCGTGCATGTGAATGAAAAGAGACCACAGACCAAGCAGGGGAAGTGATGGAGCCAGACACATGCTCTTTCTGTTCCCATGTCGTGTGGTTCTGTTGGGAGGAAAGTCATATAAGCGAGATGATGTATGGTCAGTGTGTGTTTGTGGACACCACGCTTCAGTGAATCAGTTCACCCCGTCTGTTAGAGGTGTGTGTGCTGTCTCAACACGTCAAACTGGCCTCACAACAATAAAATGTTCCTCTCTCTTTCTTTTTCTTTTTCACTTCCCTTAATATCACCCCTATGCCATTCCTTGCATACGTGACAGACACTCCTGCATGATCTGTCTCCTGTGACTCCTCCACTCCTTCACAGATGGGCAGAGAGACTGGAATGTGGAGAAAGACGCAGAGGGGAAACGAGCTGTAAACCGGGTTTACAGGTGAATTAGCAGGTTGTTACACTGCAGGACACCACAGCTACATTCATTCACACAGGAACAGTGAATGTTGCTGGTAACTCTTTGTACCACACATGTGTTTTTGCTCCTGCAGTATTAACAGGCAGCCTCTATGTCATTCTGTATTTATCTGCATAGCTGCTTAGTAAATTAATACAATGTTGTGTTTCCGTGCTCCTCCCTTGCACTTAATTGAATTTTTACGACCCAGTTTGAGCCTATTAAACATGATTTTCCCCCTTACTACCCTGCTCACTGGCACTGCAGCTCTGCACTGTTGTCTTGACTGTGAGGCAGCTCTGTGGCGACAGCAGGGGTTCGATTAGATCAGATGAAACATTAATGATCCCTGTGGTGAATCAGGCGATTGCAGCAAACGAACACCGACAGTATACATCAAAGAAACAGAGCATGCAAATAGGAAGACAGCAAATGAGGTGTACATACGCATGCAGCACTTGAGTATACCAGCACTTTCATGTACAAATACGTGTAACGCGGTGTGTTAATTAACAACAGTAAAATTACAGTGTAAAATCTATTATTAATATCAGTGATCCAGGATTGACAAAAATATGACGCATCTTAGCTTTTTCAATGGATAATATGCAACAATTCCACAATTGAAATGTCTAAAAACTGTTAGACCAGTGTTGTGTGCTGTTGTGGTCTGTGTACTTATATTATTCCAATTGTTTTGAACAGTGTTTCAACCCAGAGAATTACACAATTACAATTCATTTGGCACCTGTAGTTGGGGAAACATGACATGTCAGAGAGGACGGAGGGGTGAAGTACCCTCACCCCACTCAGTTGAGCTAGATGGCTGTCCTACCTGAGCCTGGTTCTGCCAAACATTTCATCCTGTTAAAAGGGAGTTCTTTCCTTCAAAGTGCTTCCAAAAGGAAATCATTGGATTTGTAGGATTTCTCTCTATAATAAAATGTGAAGTGCTCTCAGTTGGCATATATTGTAAACTGGCACTACAGCGCTAAAACTCAATTGAAATGAAGTGAAGCAGGTTAACTAGCTGGCTGGCCAGTCTTGTGTTTTTTGTTTGTTTAGCTCACTAGGTGTGGATCACAATTATTGTAGTGTGATTATTTTGACCACACATAGCAGCTGGACTATCCCATGATTCAATTCACCACATAACATTAGCCACAGTAGCTGTATAGGTATTTGACTCATCTAAAGGTAATTTAGTAAGTTAGCTTGCAGCTATGTCATTAGAACAAGCTCACATAGTGTGAATATCTGTGACTAACATGAATCAAACTTTAATATATTACCTTGTTCGTGAACCTGGTTTCAGATTTTTGTTAGCAACAGTTATAAAAACACCTCCCATGATCACACGCTTCTTCCTGAGACCACAAATGGCAGAAATCACACATTTTTGTGTTTAATTAATGCATTATTCTATCAGAAGGAAACTTTCTGCACTTGTTCCACAAAATTATTCTCAACATACTTGGTACTTTTTTTGTCTAATGTTGCATTCTCTATATATATATATATATTTTTTTTTTAAAGATATTAACATGTCCATATGTTTTTTGTTGTTGCTGTTGTTTATATGCTGGTAGACACATAATGAGTGAAATAGGCCATCACCACCATGGCTAAGCATTTACACTTTACTTTGAAACCTACAGTATACCAATAGCCTCAAAAAAAAGAGATTCAGAACATTGCGGTTGGATATGTAATACACCTAAAGAACCAACCTGTCAACTCCCAGGGTAACATTTTCTGTAACATTATTTTGTCAGAATCAGTTCTTGGTTCCAACATCTGTGCTCCAATTACTCCAACATGACAACTTGCCGTTGTATAGCATCAAATAGTTTTACGGTGTTTGAGCAGGGTCGTAGGTGAGCTGGTGTGCTCGAGTGGAGGGTCAGGTGGACTGGGAGGCAGGTACTATGTAGATCTGTACATTCTAAAAGAAACAACAGTACAGAGTTACACCAGAGGCATTTTAAAACAGGAAGGGATTCACTTCGGTGTGTAATTTTAATACACAGAAATGACTTTTTAGCAGTTTAATAAACACCCAGAGAGGCACTTTAAAATAATATTCCCAAGCCACAACTATTATGAGGCAGTGTGCCTTAGCAGAATCATATGGGTAGCAAAGTTGTTAAATCAATGAAACTAATGCTTGTGACCCATTTCTTATGACTTACATCAGTAGGAACAAATGGATTTGTGTCTGAGTGCCACAGAGAGTAGCTGGAAAATACTGACACACAGAATAGAACTTTGTTGGTTTTGCTCTTTAAACGGAACTTGCTCAGCAGCATGAACAGTCTCCAGTCATGCTCGTGACTCTGTGAGGTTTCGGAATAGTGATGCTTTAGGCTAAATGCTAACATGATTTTCACAATGAAAAGGCCAACACAGAGACTTGGAGTAGGTGCAATGTTTTTAGCAGACTCTAACATACTAGTATACAGTGTTCCTGTAACAGGGTGGACCTGTATCAGCACCTCCACACTAGTTGGCACTGATGGGAGTGGTGTTGAGTGTGTGTGTGTGTGTGAGAGAGAGAGAGAGAGAATGATTCAGGTGCTAATTAAAGGCAGGTGTGTCCGAGTGTGTCTCCACTCTGTGGTTTACTGATGCCTCATTCATGGAACTCTGCTGACTCTCATTCTTCTGCATTTCTCTGTGTAAAGGCAGGAGTTCACTCCAGGCACCACAGTCTTCAGGCACAGTTGGGCTTCCAAAGGTTGACGTGTTACATTCTGTGTCAGCATGCTCACAATTACCAATTAGCATTTAACAAAGAGTGACTGCGGTTGATGGGAATATTGTTAGATTTGCAGGTATTTGCTTATGTTAATGACTGATAGTCAGTGAATAATTCAACAAATTAAAAATATAGGCTATTAACCAATAAGGCAGAAGATGGAGGGGCATACATTATAGGCAATGTATGATACATTAGCTGTAGTACCTGGTTGCATGACAAGCTGAAGCCTCCTACTGTTTAGTGAGATGGAAAACTGCAACTCATTGGGTGTGTTTAAGGTGGTTGCTCAAACTGCTGCTCAAACTGGGTTGTTCTATGTTGACAAGCACAAAGAACCATGGGAACGTCTATGTTCAAGTCCAAATTGCTAAATGAGTAGTTTTGATGATTGTTATTTCATTTGTTATGTACTTAACTTTTGATTGTTTTGGATGGGTGAGGTGGTTGCTATGTTCCCTGTGTGACTAAAAGTACTGGTTAGTTAGCAACATGGCACCATGACTTCTGTAGTGGTTAATGGCGTAACCTGGGCAATATTCCTGTAATGACGTGGCACAGTGGGCACAGAAAATGCTTGTTGTATTAGATATCTTGGATTTACACTGAACTGAATTAGTTATTGTATCGAATTACATGGTGTTTGCATTAACTGTTCCTTCCATTTCTATACAAGTAAGCTGATTTAGCGGGAAAGACCAAGTGTTTGCTGTTAAAAATGGCTATAGCAACCAATAGAAAAACTCCACTGTATTTCATTCAGTTTAACGGCTATTCAGTTACTTGTAAACTATCCTAACCTGATGATGGTACAAGATGAAAAGTCGGGAAGATCACAGCACATCCTCAGGGGAACATGAATATCTAGAAACATCATGGCAATTCATCCAATTCAACACATTATACTCAAAAGCAAAAATGTAAACCTTATGGTAGAGCTGGAGAAAAACCTAAGGGATGACCAAAGTTACTAGGATTCATTATCTGGGAAATGATAAAATCTGTGCAAAATGCTGTTTGAATCCATCTAGATACTGAGATATTTCAACAAGGCCGACCAACTGACAGACGGACATTGCCACCCCTAGAGGCATGCCACTAGCATGACTAAAAATATAAAATAATGGCACTTGACACACTTTAAAGCAATACAGATTGTTTTCTGTAAAATGTGCTGCACCCCAGTGCAAGAGTCTTCATCAGTCTGTCTCTTTATGTGCATGACAGATGTAGCATACAGCTCCGAATTAACATTACAGCGACGTTCACATGTTAAAATGCTACATTTGGCTTGTGTCTGCAGGTGATTATACTTGAACAGAAGTGACTGCAGATGTGTTGACAAGGCAATCCACCTGGGAAAAAGGAGTCTGCGCCCTGAGGGGAGCCATGCTGTGGTAACAACCGGGAAACTCTTGTGATTTGTCACCGTGATTTATCTTTGTTGTTAGGTGCTGAAGGTATAACAATGAAGTGCCTCGTGATTTCTAATCTGATTTTTTTTTTTTTTAACCACTGAATGATGCCGCGCTAAGATTTTAAGAGATGCTTGATTACATAACCCTCTTGTTGCAACAGATGATTTACAGCAGCGATATGCGTGTGAACATAACTTGTGTGCGGATAGGCATGTGTGGGGATTGTGATGTAGTGTCTCTGATGCAGAACTGGATCCATCCTCGCTCGGATGTCGCTGCAGCTGCAGACATCGTTTTTCATATCGGACCTGCATGCTGGCAGCCTGCCCGACACCCTCTCTCCTGCCCCGCTTTCTCTTCCCCTCCCTCTTTTCACCTCCTCTCACCTCTCCTTACACTTCTCTCCTCCCTCCCTTGCGTACACAAACACGCCTCTCCTCCGTCGTCTCGTTGCCTCTGATCTGCCTGAGTGGTGCAGTGATCTCTGGCCGAAAAGACCAAAAAGATTTTCAATCACTGCCGCTCACATTCGGCCAGAAATCACGACAAGAACCAAGTGCTGCGAGTGTGAGAGTGTGTCCTCAGATTTTCCTCCTATTAGTCAGTATGAGAGTCCAGCTGCAAATTGCTGCACAGGAAGTGGTTCTTACAACGATTTAGTTCAGACAAGAGGAGAGGAACATTTACACAGTCGCTCACCCCCACGGCCATACCACACTCATGAGTATCCCTCTGTGATGACATTAATTCCTGGCACTCTTATCTTGTGCAAAGCTTAAGCACAAGTTCCAACCTCAAACTAACCTAAAATGCCAAATCCGTCCTTGTGAGAATGTTTAGAACAACTGTGAAAATCTTGCTGGTTTTGCATCTATGGTGATGTCTCATTTGGACCTCGTAAATACAGAAACAGATGAGTACACACACGCCCAGACACACACAAACACACACTAATCCAGGCATGACGCAACCCTCTAAGCAACTGTATGTCATCATCAGCGAGACGTCCTCTGGGAGGGAGCGACCCAGTATAATACGCTGTGTTTGAATGATGTCTCTCTACTATACGTAGTAACAGTACAGCTAGTAAACACAGACTGACCTATATCACCACCGTGGGGTATTGGAGTCTGGTTAAAGATTACGTTGTTTGATAAGCCACCTCTGTTTATCAGTTATGTAACAGGACTCTGCCGTGGCTCTGAATTATACAGGGCAGCTCCCGCACAGTGGAAAGTGTTTCAATATGTTCCTGTTAGTCCTTTTCTAACGTCAGCATTAAGCCATTCACTAATTATAGAGATTTTTTTCGCTACTGCTGCTGCTTGAGGATATTAACATTCTAGTTCAGAGAGCTGCCTTTTCTCGTACAACAAGGTGTGTACCTTAGACTGTGTGTAAAAGATGGATGTAGCCACTGTGACGTCACCCCCTGGTTTGTGGACAACGGTTTTGAAGCCTCGAGTTTGGAATTTGGAAGTCACCATCTCGGTCTTATGAAACTGGGGCAAAGGGTGGAGAACTTGAAGACATTTGTACATACAGTACAGACAGTAGCCTCATGTCAATCACAAGATAGCCACATTTTAAAACACACCCTGCTTTACTGTCAATTTTACTCTAAATGAAAACAGAATTTATAAAATGAACATCAGGCTGCATTGGAAAGGACTTCAAACTAGCGATTGAAACCATTAACCCATTAGGAAAATGTTTACTGAGGTAATAAATCAAGTGAGAAGTAGTGTCACTTTTTTCATAAACGATGCAATTGGGCTTTTTTTGCAAACCAGTGGAGTCCCACCTGCTGGCTGTTAGAAAGAATGCAGGTTTAAGTCAGGTCCACATTGACTTTATTGGTTTGGATCCAGAGGTTATGTTCATCTTTACAGTCTATGCTTTGTTTACAACATCAACATGTTAATAATCATATGTTAGCAGTATATTTGTACTCATTGTTCTAGTCAATTTGCATACTTAAATCTAATAATAATCATTTTTTAGCTTGTTGTAACAAAACATGTCACACAGTAACCACTGTATGTACATATAGAATTTGTTAAACCTTCATGAGATTGAGAGTTGTTACTACTTTCAGAAAGGTTCTGAAGCAATAATACCTCAACTTGTAGCCTGCGTTAGGCCCAGTGTTATATTTTGTGTGCCTGCAAGTATGTTGATGCCAGCAAGGGTCCATGTGACGAATATTTGTTCATCTTGCCAAGTCCATGAGAGTCTGTATAGACCTGTCAGTGGACGTCCGCTTGCAGCCAAAAATTGCACCTGTATGGACTGTCCACACAGTAACTACGCTATGACCTGCTGCACATGTACGCAATCGAGTCTACCCATCGCAACTACAAAAATTATACTATAGCAGCAATTATGTCAACATGCGCTTGTGCTCATAGGTGTCTATGTCACAGTTAAATCAGGGCTTTACTTAAAGCTGCAACAACTGATTTTTTTAGCCACTTGGGGGCAGCAAAACTAGTCATAAACACAGCATTGACATATAACACATTGCCATTGTTCATCTGGAATTTTGCTTTCAAGCATCTGGCGATAAAATGCTCATTCACTATTAGCTCTTTTTTGGTCCCCACCAATCCTTCAACACCACTTATTAGAACAGTATTTAGCTTTTTTGCAGCTACATGCTCATCTACTGAGTTGGTAACATTTTCTGCTGCTTAGCGTTGGGCTGGATGATATTTTTGGCTTGTTGTCTGTCTGTGTAGTTACACATTGTGGGTTTTTCTTTCTTTTTTTAAATCTAAAAATGCTTTGCTTTGATATTCAAAACCACTACAAAAAAAGTCACAAAACTGTATCCATAGAAACAGATATTAGAAAACGACACAGATTAAAAGAATAGTTCCTCAGAGCAGTACATTTAAATAATCACTAATTATAGCTGTGGCAGCTCCTGCTTTGACTCCCCCACCTCCCAACCCTCTAAATGCTACTCCAGACACTTACTTTGATGTGTTTCGGGTCAAAGTGTTTAACATTTACCTCCAGACAATAGCTCTATTGTTCAAAGATACGTGAGAAGTTTTTGTTGTATAATGAAGCTCATTTACCATCAATGACTGTGTGTGTGGATCCTTCACTCGGTGACTAATACCATGACAGGTGGTGCACATACATACTTTACTGATATTTGATCTGTGTGGCTGTCTCTCCCTCGGACACACACACACACACACACACACACACACACGCCATAAACCAACCAGCTGAGAAATTAGGTCTGTAAATACATGTGTATGAAGTGGAAGAGGAGAGGTGAGAGAGGGTTAAAAACGGAAGCAGAAAGGAACAATTTGAGTCTTGCATAAAGGTGCTTAATATTTCAGGTTGGTATGCACAGTGTGAGATGAATGAAAGAGTGGATGGATGGAGGGATGGATGGATGGATGGAGGGATGGATGGAGGCCTGCCACTGCAGGAGCAGTGACGTCAGCCTTGTAAACTAAGGACTTAATCCTCTGGAGGTCTGACCTGCTCCTCAGTGTGCTGTCCTGACATCTAGTGTTCAGATGCTGGAACAACACACTGTTCCTCAGCATCCTGAGGATTTGCTATCCTTTAGTACGTTTAACAATCTAAAAAAATAGATTTGTTTTCAGCTTCTCTGTGTTGACCACTGTGGCCCACATAGTCTCCACAGTGCCACAGGTGGATGATGACATCTTATCAGACTGTATTAAGGGAAAACGAGGTCACAGATAAGCTTCATGAAATACACTTCTTATCTGAACGCACACAAAATTACAGTCTGCCGACCATTATGTTCTCCGACAGACCAACATGCTGCGTTTGTATGCAGTGGTTTTGTCAGTGGAATATAGGTCAGACATCATCTGCTCTGCCGATGTTAGAAACCGGCTTCGGGCTTTATTGATGCCATGCTGGCTGCTGCTGTCATATGGGGCCAACCGCCACATTTCACACTTGAATGAGTTGGTACACTGTGTACAGCCAAACATTGCAAGGGTTTAAATTTAGCACATTACGTTTGTGTAGAGTGTGGCTGTGACCCTTGAACTGTCACCATAACACTTATATAAATTTCTATCAAGGATGATGGCTGAAATAAAATGCCAAAACCTGAGTGTGTTGCCTATAGCAAAAATGACTTTCAGTCATTTTGAACAGAGATTTCCTTCTTGAATAAAATATGCACGATTGAAAAATTCTCATTACTGAATGTTTTGGTACAAGCTCATATGAAGGCTGCTGTTTTCTATCCTCTGAATTTTAAAGCCCCCGAAAAATGTTTTCAAATCTTAAAGCTGCACCAACAGAGATTTTTATTGCAATAATTGGTCCAAATGATGCTATATGATGTAAAAAGGTTTTATTAATGTACCCAGAGAACATTATTTATCGCTACCCCTCCATGACTCTTTCAAAACATGCTTGATCCAGACTTTAGGCTTTTTTAGTTTGGCCTGAACCAAAGTTACAGATATGAAACCTTCCCCGGTATGGATTGCTCGAAGTGTAAAAACATTTTGTGGGTTGTTCAGACTTTTGGGCTTATCAAAAGAAGGAGACAGCAGGCTATCAGAAATCAGAAACATCAGAAACAAAAAAAGAAAAAAATGAGCCATTCCTGGTAGCATGTCAGGAGAAGAGAAAGAGACACTGTTTTTATTTGAAATAGAGTGCGATGACATAAAACTGGCCAAAACTCATAAAAATGCAAACACTTTCCAGGTATTTTTGGGGAAAATGAGAGAAAGGATACAAGAGGACAACAGAGCAATGACACATAAAGAAAAGGAAACTGTGTCAGCAATATATGAGTGTGCACAATGTCAACCAATGAGAAAGACAAACTGAATAACAGAATGGACACTGGTTTGCACTTCTCTATGCAATGAAATTAAATCAAATAAAAAACAAATCATGTTCATTTGGTTTACTTAACAAATGAATATGTGTCTCTCAGTTTAACTATTGTTTTTTCGTTTCTGTGTTTTGCACTTATGACTGAACTTTACTAATAGTGGCTGGAGGAGTCAAGTGACTGCATACACTACCGTTCAAAAGTTTGGGGTCACAGAAATATCCTTATTTTTGAAGGAAAAGCAGTTTTTTTTGAATGAAGACAACATTAAATTAATCAGAAACACAGTCTAGACATTGCTAATGTGGTAAATGACTATTCTAACTGGAAACTGTTGATTTTTAATGGAATATCTCCACAGGGGTACAGAGGAACATTTCCAGAAACCATCACTCCTGTGTTCTAATGCTACATTGTGTTAGCTAATGGTGTTGAAAGGCTCATTGATGATTAGAAAACCTGTGTGCAATTATATTAGTACATTAATAAAAGTGTGCCTGGGTGTTTCGATGCAAATTTAAAATACTGCTACATGGAAGTTCATGAACCCAGCCCATACTAGACTTCCTGAAAACATGCTACATGATTTGAATCTCTATAAGGAGGAAGTAGTAAAGAAGATAAAATGCCTTTTTTGGGAGCATTGTTTTGTGTAGGATTAAACCCATATTATTATTTATTTAGCTAAGTGATATTGTCTAAGTGCAGATATGATTTACAACTTTCAACCAAAGCCCAAAGTCTCAAGAAAGTACATAAGTGAAATCAGCATTTAGTTGAACTGAGCTCAACACTGACTGACTTCTGTTGAGGTCACACCCTCCACTGCTGTGCATTGTTTTCTATTATTATTATTAACAACATAGAAGAAACAACCAGCCTGCCAAAAATACAAGAGGTGTGAAAATAAAATTAACCATAAGGCCATTGGTTAGCATTTATTTTCTGTTAGTTCATGTCATGTAAGTGTATCTTTGTTGATATGAAACTATTTTTGTTAGTAGAGTAATTTTGCTGTAGCTTAATTATAGAAGAGTCACCTAGAGATCAAAAAGGTCAAGGTTTGAGGTCAACTGGAGAAAATATATTTACCCATAAAAGGTTTCTGTCTTTGAAAAGGTGACCCCAGGTTTATTCTATGGTATGGACACTATAAACCCACAACCTACTAATGATGAGCCAATAGGAGAAGAGTTTGTGTTTCCTATAAATGCAGTTCCATTGTACTTGGTCCTTGTGGGAGAGAGGAGTGAGGTCTCTCCTTCCATGCTGAGTCATTTCTTCTCCATTGCAAATATGTATTTTAATTTTCTATATTGTTGACAATAATAAATTTACAGACAACCCAGCAGTGTGTTTGTATCTTATCCTTTGGTAAAATGAGTAAAATGTCCCAACACTTGTTACTAATATAATAGAATATTAACCCTGTACATCCAGATAAAACAAACTTTTGATGATTTGTAGCTTTGCTGAGCTCCTCCTGACACCTTCTAACATCACTCATGACTACAGTCTTCCTTCAGTGTCAGCTACTGTCCATTAACTTGTATATGGCTTAGGCTGAACACATTTGCATGTTTTACAGCTTTCCGGGCACTCATTTGTTTAAGTCCACTGTTTATGTTTGGCTCCGTGTCATAGCTGCAGAGATGATGCACACATTTGGATGAGGCTATTTTAAAAATAATTTTAAGACGAAGGAGACACATTTTTTATGAGACGATACCAGAAATGTTTTCAGGTCTCATTTTTTCTGGGTTTCAAGTGAAAAAGAGGAAATTTGAAAACTAAATTTGCCGCTGATTGACTTTAACTTGGATTCAGATTCTGGGTTGGAGCTGCTTACTGTCCAAGGTTTGCTTCTCCTCAGCTTGAGGGCTCTCTTCTATAGAAACGTCTGGATTCACGTCTCTAAACCAGGATGGGGAGTGCAGACCTTCAGGCTTTCAGGCATTTCTCCACCTTTCGGTTAAACTCAGACATGAGTTCAGAGTCCAAACAGGAGCAGCAGGATGAGTCTAAACCTGATATCCAGCCTGACTCCAACCAGGAGACACCAGAGCTGAGGAGCGGCCCCCTTCGGCTGGTCGTCATTGTGTCTCGCATACGGTGGCTTCACAACCGGCATTTCTCACTGCAGAACAAGCAGCAATTCACAAAGAAGGCAGAGCAACACAGTGGCAGCAGCACAGAGGAACGTGAGTCGTAATAATAAGTAACGGTTCCCAGAATTTGGCATGTGACCCCTTAAAATGACAGCAATGTCTTAACCTTTGTTAGGTTGAAAATACTGTAGAAAGAGAAGAGAGAGACTGAAAGATTTTTTAAAATTTATTTTACACATATTAGAAGATTGTCTGAAAAAAATCAGCAAATTAGTGATTTACAGAGGGGATTATTGGTGCATTGCTCTGTTCTTTTTGTCTTTATCTTCACCTGTCCTTTAATTACCTTGCACATATACATATATAGATACAGACAGGTGATAGATTACAGGAAAAATCTGAACAACTGAGGCACAATGAATGCAGATGTTTCTACATATGGGCGCTGCATGGCACAATAAACCAAATAACATCCAGTCATGTTCTGTGGGATGTATAATGATGCTCATCAGCACCAGTTGATTCTTATTTCCTATCTAGATGGCAAAAGAAAAGGGTCTATGCGACAGTAAGATTGGGTTCATTGTTGGGTCACAGATGGCACGAGCTTCAGGAAATGTTTAACTGGCTACTGTTTCAAAAGGAGCAGCTGCTAAAGTGACATCTATATTTAGATCTATGGGAAAGACATCAGTAAATAGGCTTGGAAAGGTTGGCGAGTGTATGTGTGCAGTACAGAGAGCTATAAAGGCTTGTATACTTGATTCTTACAATGAGGTGATCTGGTAGCTCTATTATGCTGTTGGGGGTCATTTTACTGCCATGATTTGAGTCCACTTGCCTCCTTAAAGGGAGGAGTTACTGGAGATCAATACAAAGCTGTTCTGACTGATCACCTTTATTCTGTGATGGAACATTTCTATCCTGATGGGAAAGGTCTCTTCTTGGATGACAATGCTTTTATCTGTAGGACACAAGGAGTCACTGATGACTCACTGAGTATGAATATGATATGACTCATAAACTGTGACCTTCACAGCCACCAGATCTCAACCACAGCTGAACACCTATGAAAGATTTCTGACCAGTTTGTTAGACAGCGCTCTTCACCACCATCATCAAGATGCCAAATGAGGGAAAATGTTTTAGAAGAATGGTGTTCATCCATGCAGTAGAGTTACAGCGACTTAGAGAATCAATGCCAAGATGCACTGAAGTTGTTCTGGGTCACTACTAACACTTGATGTTGGATTTTCCTTTAATTTGTCACCTGTCTGTATGTAGACTTGATGGGAGCAGCAGTGATCCACAGTACATTGAATAGTAGTGTGGACCACCCTTTGCTGGTAAAACAGCATCTGTTCTCTCATGTTTTTTTTCTTTTAGCCACTAATCAGTTCAACTTTGTGTGGTGTCATTAGTGACCAGTGAAGGTGATGACACACTGCGTGAGCTGGAGGCCATTCAGGCAGAGCTGGAGGAGCTGCAGGCTAAAAGGGAAGAGTTGGAGGAGCAAGAAAGGAGCTCCAAACTCAAAGTAAACGGAGGCAAGTGTCCTTTCCAGGCTTAATTCTCACCATGTTTTTTCCTTCTTGATATATATGTGGATATTTTTGACCATTTTAAAGCTCTGAAAATCTTGTTTGAACTACTCATGTTTTAAATCAGGTCACCAAGGAGGCACAACTCTTTATAAAGATGAGACACTGACCCACGAGCCCACGAGTGAAAAAACTGGAGGTGCAGCTGAAAGACCAACTGGTGTGGTTGTTCCAGGTGAGTTACACTGTTTTTAAAGAGCCTGTGTTAGCCTTACATCCCTATACTTGCAGATCTCGATTTAAGGTACGCAACCAACGTGGCCCACTTTTTCGGACCAGCCAAGCAATCAGAGCAAATTAGGCTTTTTGGGAGGAGGGCCTTAAAGTCTTGAAAAAATGTTATGTTTTTGAACATTAAGGCAAAAAACTCAAAGCACAAAACTAAAATTATAAACCCGTAAATGTGCATAAGATGGGTTCTTTAAAATATATCACAGCAATAACATGCATGCCCTGCATTTGAATACATCAGTGTCTCCAGAGTTAAGCTGGTACCACTGTTTTCTGTCTCTCTCTCTCTCTCTCATGGTGAAGTGGACAGTCTTCGTCAAGTCGCAGAAATCACCAAGTGTCCGTCATGCCAAGAGGTCGTCGTCACGGAAACCCACAGCACAGTGAGCGAGGCGATGTGGTTATCCTGCTTCTTATGCTCCATGATTGGGTATGTGTGGCTGCATCTGATTTGCAAATTTTGCCTAAAAATGAAGCTGTTTTGAGTGAACACACACAAGGCAGGTATAATAACTGAATATAGTTTTTTCGTGCACTGATCAGTTTTGAGATTTTGACACGTTTTGATTCTTTGACATTATTTCTGTCAGGATAGTGTAGAGAAAACATGTAAAACACACATTAAGTGTTTATTTTACTACATTTATGCAACATTAATGCAAGTTAGTACATACTGAAACTAGGTAATGCCTAATTTCAAGAAAAAAAATATCTACTTTGGAGGTTTCATGGTTAAAATCTTTACCTGTAAATAATTAATCTTGAAGGGTCTGATGTATTTTCTCCCTCCTGAGTATGGACTTCAGCAGTACTTACTCACATCAAACTTTCCACTTTTATACCTATCTGTGTTCTGAAGGTGTTTACAGAGGGGTTGGTTCATATATCATTCACGGCCTGATTTATGGAACATTTTATTCTAAAAACGTGCAGAAAATGAATTATTACTGGCTATAGTTTCTCATTTATGTAGCGACTAAAACAGTTGTCTTATTGTAAGTAATCAGTGGGGAAGTTTCCTCTTGATATCTATTAGTAAAAATAAAAAAGCCTGTTTATTTGTAGCATCTCCCCTTTAAAAAGAATAGCTGTTAGTAGGAATAATACTTGAGCTTCCAGCTTGTGTACAACCCTTGGCATTATTGGCCAGTGGCATTATTAAAATGCTTTCAAGTCTGCAGTTTTCGACGTTAATAATTCCAGTAATAACTCCTGTTGTAGCTACTCTCAGATGTATGTCACTTTGGATAAAAGCACCTGCTAAAGGAAATTGTAGAAGTGTAGAATTCCAGATGAGTCACTATTTTGTCAGAACCTGGCAAACCTGTCATAACTTATAAATATTTTATAAAGCACAGAATAAGTCCTGAGATCTTATACTTAAATAAAACTAACACCACCACACTGTAAAAATACTCTGCTGCAAGTAAAAGCCAGATTTTTGCTTGAGAAAAAGTACTATATACAATATATAATGTTGTTGGATTCTATTTACTGATGCATAAATGTGTCCATCACTTTAATGTTGCAGCTGGTGAAGCTGGTTTCTTGACTTTAATTGCAGCACATAGTTTGCACGTTTCCACCTGCAGATTCATAAAATTCTATCTTAATGAAATTATAATACAACATAATGTGTATATTTTGTGTTATTAATCCGAATATACAAAGTAACTTGCAATTAAAGCTGTGAAATAGATGTAGTGGACAAAAAACGACAATATTCCCTCTGAACTGGGGCGGAAATGAGTAAAGTACAAGAAGCTCAGAATTTTTACTTTGGTGCAGCATTTCAGTATTTAGCTACTTTACAGTGTTGTACATCTCCAATCACATCTGCTCTCTCTGTCAGGTGTGTCGCTGGCTGCTGTTTAATCCCTTTCCACATGAAAAGCCTGAGGAACGTCCACCACCAGTGTCCTCGGTGTCAGGAACACATACATACCTACAACCCACTATGACATGGACGCTGCTGGAGTAACAACAATGTGATTTCTGCATTTCAACGGCCATTTCTTGTGTTCTTGGAGCTGTTTGGTCTCATCTGCCTCTCAGTATCTCTCCAACACTATATTCTGTTGAAGAGTAAAACTCTCAGACTTTTACTTAGGAGTTAAATTATGGATTGTGCACAGAACTCCTGCAGACAGATCTCCATCTTTGTTGGCGTTTCAGAAATGAACATTTTGACGCTTTGGACCCTGATGCTGCACGTTAAGACTTTAGACTTTATTGTCCCCAAGGGGAAATTCTTTTCTACAGCACCATTCCGCTTGACAACAACAAACAAAAAAAATACACATTCTACAAAAATACTGTTCAACATGAGTGTAGCTTTCACTCTGGCCAGATCACCTTGGCCTTTTGTTAAGGGTTGCTATGACACATGGGATCAGGCTTTTGCTTAGTCTAGCTCATCTGCATCTCAGTGTTCTATATCTACGTCCTGAGGGGAGGGGGGTGTGTTATGTCCTGTTCTATTATAGTCGTGTAATGGCTCTATTGTTTAACTCTGTGAGGTTTGGTGTGGGAAGATCGATTCTTTTGGAGGCTGTGGTGGTTATGAGTTTGGTTTTGTTGATGGATGGTTGACAGATGGCTGAGAGTCTCTGGTGGCTTCTTTTTTGGACATCCATGGTGTGCTGGTCAAAGGTGAATTTATTGTCCCAAGGTATTTAAAACTGCCCACTATTTCCACTGCTTGGTTATTGATGAGGATGGGCTGCTGGGGAGAGAGTGGAGTGATGATCAGTTCCTTTGTCTTCTTGACATACTTAACGACACATACAACAAGCTTAGACAGGACATGTTAGGAGTCAAGCAGAGAGTGATCTTGTCTCTGCAGATGACTGAACCACAACTTGGAAATGTGCCGGGACTTTGTGCAAACTGTCCAACGGCTTCATCAAACTCTGTTTGTGATGCTGCTATAAATACTCTTAGCGCCACTCGGCTTGATTTCCGAGGAAAATACGTCACTGCTTGGATATCTGTTTATTTAATCTCTCAGAGATGCAGATGTAAACACTGTTATTCAAACTAGTGCTCATTTGAATAACTTGACTGGTTTCTGTTGGTTCATGTCAGAGACTCCCTTCAGTCTGATCCTTAAATGACACTGCAGACACAGATATCAGGCAAGTGAGTATAAATTCTGTACACATTTCCATCTCCAAACCAAATAAACTTCAATGCTTATTGTTTTTATTCATTTGCAGGTGTTGCCATTGTCGTGATCAAAATTTTTGTTACTGTAACTAGTACCCTTAGAAGCACGAGTGATTGCACCCTACACTCTTCCATAGGTGGGTCAAAAACTGACCCATATAAGAGTCAATGTGTTTTTATGCCACTTTTGTCATTTTGGTTGAGAATAATCATTTGTATTACTGTTTGCATCTGAGGGTTAAGTTAGTAGAAAACGGGGTGATGTCCAAAAGTCAAAAATAGTTAAAGATCAAACATTCTTTTCAACATTTTAAGCAAGATTAGTGTGCTTGTATTATTATTTTTAACAATTTTGGAGTGAATGAAATGAGAGTCCAAAAGAGATTTGAGCTCTCTGATAACTTTTACCAAGGTCTCAGACTTTATTTAGCTTGTCAGGGTTACAGTTTGTGCACAGTCATCTTTAAAAGAGGTTTCAAAGCTTTATAAATACTCCTCAAACTTTGTGTCAACAATCAGCAGACATGGGCTTCTCAGAGTAGCTGCTTAGCACTGAAATTAAAATAACACCCATAAAACATAAGATATAAGAAGGTCGCAAAGAATTTTCAGGTAGCTGTTTTTCTTGTAACATATTTATGAAATGGCAGCTAACAGGAATATAGGACCGAGAAACTTTGAGAGAATTCAATTCAATTTTATTTATATAGCGCCAATTACAGGTCAAATTGTCAGGGTTCCCTCCTCAGTCCCTATTTAGAATAACAAAATAAAATAAGTAAGAGACAGACACGAAAAATGACCCGTTTTTTCATTTTCTGAGACCGGAAGTGGTCATCAGCACGTGTGGAGCCAAACGACAACAAGATTCTCAGAGGGCGGAGCCAGAGAGCAGTGATTGGTCAGACCATAGATAATATGGAAGACAGCGCGATAGCGTATCTAGTCTTCTTTGTATGGTAGCATCTCTGGCAGCTGTTGACCTTGTTTTTGGAGTAAAACACGGTAAGAAGATATATACTTCTAACCAGCAGCGTTGTTTTGTTGTACGTTAAGTCAGCGACTTGTGAAGAGTTGTGTTTTGTGGTGTTTGAGCAGTTGGTCCAGACGCGTTAGCTAGCTAAGCGGCTAAGTTAGCTAGCGGGCTAATCAACACAGGTGGCTAACTTACCGCTGAACACCTGTGTTAGTTGCTGCCTGTCCATCATGATTAGAATGACCTTCTCAACCTGTATTTCTCTGCTGTGTATTTTAGCTTTTAAAAAAGTTATTTTACTTTAAGGTTAACTGAAACCCGTTCAGCTGCACTGAAGTTTAACATTCAGCTGGTTTGAATTAAACAGCGCTTAACTTAACATTGCGCAACATTACCTCTCTGAATCTCCATAATTTCATTAAATTCCTTCTCTCTTCCACTGCTCAAGTTCAATCCAGTATATAAAATGACATTAATAGTGAATAAACTAACAACCAGCCATTGTTTTTATTTATTACTGTATGTATTTGTAGTAAAACATGAGTTGAAACATCCTATTTTTGGATCTAGAACTGCACAAGCCGTTCATTTTCAGTCACCTGATGAGTTAAACTCCCCTTTTTATGTGAGGTTGAAGCAGAAAGTCTGAGTTAACAAAGAAAGTTCTTCATAATTTGTGATACCTGTTATCTCTGACTGAGGCTATAGTTTTGGTTCAGGAAGATTTCTCAGTAGCTCAGAGGACAGGCTGCTTTTTACACAACCTTGTAAGAGAATGTCTGTCAATGCTTTCAGCAGAATTTAGAAACACACCACTTCCTAAACAGATATTTTGAGGCTGTGAGGTTGAACGTTTGAGATTATATCAGTGTGTTTGTTTGTGGTCTTTCTGTTTCTAGGTGGAAGCTGAATTAGTGAGGATGACTCCTGCTCCTGTCATCTCTAAGCTCCTCACACATCTTTACCTGCACATGAGGAAAATCACTCTTGTAGAATGCAGGTATGTTTGTCATTGTTATAAAAAGATGTTGCCTGGTGACCTGTCAGAAACCCATTATACAGAGTCAGCCAAAATAATGTTTACACACATCAGGAAAAGAAAAACTTGCATAAATATTTCAATACCAAATTTATTCAGACATCACGAGATTAATAAAAGTTATCTTTGGCCTCTACAATTACAAGAGGTGGTCAAAGTGGTGGCCACTGGCTTCCAGACATTTCTGTTGTGTTGTAGACGTCACTTGTTGATGCTCCATTCATGAAGGTAGCGCCATCTGTTGGGAAAACATCGTACAACAGGACACAGAGTTTTTCATGATTTGATCAAACTTTGAAAGAGGAATCTATATGTGTAGAAGTACTTATACAAATGAAATATCTATAAAAAATGTTCTTTTCCTGATGTGTGTACATTATTTTGGCTGACTGTGAACTTAATGAGAACAAAACTGTCATTTAATTGTTGCTCTGAAAGCTTCTTTAGTGAAAACCAGCTGGTGTTCTGCTTTGAAACAAACTGCTGTTGAGGTCTGTGTTTTTAGGTTTAACCCCACAGTTTCTGAATGAACTGATAGTTGTTTTTTTCCCTGATCAATGTGGACATTATAATTGATGGTAACATTTACTGATCATATAATCAGCATGACAATATAACAGTAGAACATTCTGACCACCTGACTAATACTGTGTTGGTCCCGGCTGTTGCCATGGAGACTAGGGGGTTGTTTGTCCTGCAGTGTTTAGGTGGTGGTACATGTCAAACATCCACATGAACGTCAAGGTTTCCCAGCAGAACGTTGCATTAGAACAAGATGATGGATGTTGTTCTCTTCAGCTGTCAGTGGTCAGAATGTTGTGGCTGATCGGTGGATCTGTCTGCCTTTACTCTGACATCCAGAGTTATACAAAAGTGTAGTATGTGTGCAGTGCAGAAGAGATTTACTTCATTGTATGAAGGTTTTTTTTTTTTGTTGTTTTTTTTTTAAAGGGAGAGCATTTTTTTATCCACCTGAATGAAGACCTAATCTTTCCCTTCAAAGGATAGTTAATAATTACTACGGCTTCCAAAGTGGTCCCATCAGAGAAAATCATATCCATATACAGATTTTTATTACAGTTTTTCTCAATTGATAAGACACTAAATTCCATTCACTGTACACAGCCACCAACTGACTGCACACATTTCTCAAAAACAGGACACTGCTGTCCAAATTTTGGACACTATTCATTGTTTGCACACAGTTTCCAAAACTCTTGCACTGTTTTTGCAAAAGACTGAACACATTTTTTCACTCATAGCACACATTTTTCAAAAAGTAAACACTAGGAAGCAGAATTGGGACCCTGTTCCAACACTGCTGTCACAATTAAGATACAACAGGTCAAAACTGAAAACACTTTCACCGATGAACTGCACACTATAAAACCTGCTGGGAAACAGCATTAGCTGTTCAGAATGCAATCTGTTGTTAAGGTCAGCAGATGGTAAGGATGGTGCATAAAGTAAATGGTTTCAGGTTTACTGTGGTTTACTTTACATGTATGTAAATGTTGTTTGTCACTTCAGTGACATGTCTATACTGGAACAATACAAGCAGTCAGAAATGTTCTGAGAATACTGTAAAAAATCTAATGTATAATTCTGCTTCACAAGTGCTGGTAAAATTACAGAAAGTGTACATGACTGACTTTTTCTCTGTTTGGTGTGCGCTTGTTCCACAGAGTTTTTCAGTTGGATTCTGATGATACACATGAATACATCTGGGATAATGTTAGTTTTCATAGACAACTATTGATTTGGGAATGGTTCAATATGAACCCTCAAGTTGTTGTGGTTTTTCTGCCACCATATTCTCCCTTTCTGAATCCTATAGAAGAATTCTTCTCTACATAGAGGTGGAAGGTATATGAGCGGCAGCCATACTTTGTGAAAATCTCTATCAATCAGTGGTCTTGGTATGTGGTGATGTTTCTGTTGACGCATGTCAGGGCTGGATCAGACACACTAGATCTTTCTTTCCAGAGAAAACATAGCCTGTGATGTTGATGAGGTCCTGTGGTCTGACCAGGCTGAAAGAATTGATGCAGACATGGTGTAAATATTTGCACACTGTATTGTGTACAATACAGTGCTGTATTTTTTGTCTAACATTATTTTAATTTTATAATGTACAGTCAGGCACTGAAGTGGCTCTGAGTCATTTATAGGATGCGTTTGTGTTTGAGTTGTCATTTTTGAGGACTGCATCATTTTTTACACTTCAGTGAGTGAACATTGAGAGAGCAGTGTTTTGTATTTAGCAGTGCAGTGTCCTACTTTTGCTTCGTGTGTCTTAATTTTGAAAACAAAGTTCAGATTTTGACTGTAAAGTGGGCTTTTGACACAAGTGTGCAATGCTTTGTGAATTGTGTTCAAATAAAGAAAAATAGTGTGCAGTGTGTTGGGAAATTTGTGCTATTTTTCAGGAACAGTGTCTTATCAATTGAGAAAACTGTAATTGTAATTCCAGGGCTGGTTCAGTAAAGATTATAATAATAACTACATCAGATAATTCTTTGTCACAGTTGGAATTTTGCAGCCTGAGAGATGGTTGAGAAGTTTTGCAGTTCTTGTTTTAGCAAAATATGTTATAATAGAAGATCTTTATTGTCATTGTACATGAAATTATCTGCAAACCAGCAAAGTGTATCAGTCTGAGGTATCTAAAAATAAATAAGTAAAGAAAAATGCTTCTAAAGCCAATAATAAACAGAATATTTTGACGGAATATTCTAAAAAGGAAAGAAAAGCTCCATTCTCACTCCTCTCAGGATAAACTGTCATTAAAATTGACTTTAAATTTAGCTTCAACACGAGATAAAAACATTTACTTTCATTACTGATATTGTCAAGTTTTAATAAAGTTCATGCTACTTTTATAAAATGATGAAAGTGAATAAATTGTATTTCTGTGATCTGTGTTTGATTTCTGTCTTTTCTCCTGTCATCCAGATGTTCAGAGGGAGATGATGCCACATCTGGTCCAGCTGATGGAAGATCTTGAAGTTCTCTGACTGGCCTCGACTGAAGATGGTCGTCTCACTGGATTTAAGGTTCAGATGCTCAGTAACAAACTCCACCAATGAGCCAACAGGGAAGCTTTAGGTTTATTAAATGTTGCTATGAAGGTATCGCTGTTTTTCTTTGTGAATGCAATGTGCTCCAACTGAAACTTGAATTACAACTTAGAAGTAAATCCTTCCATCTGAAAGGATTTAGTTGCATTAATAACCTCTTAACATTCTAATTTTTATTCCAGTCTTGGTTGGAAATAGAGTCTCTGTATTGATTCAGGTAAAAACTGAACTTCACAGCATGTTGGAGCAAAACAACCAGATGAAAACTGTGATGGTGTTGGATTGTCAGACCGTAATGTTGCAGCTCAAAGCAGCTTTTCTAGCTCAGTTCATTCTGACATTCAGCTATGAATCAACACAGCAGATGGTGATCCATGCTGTGGAATTCTCTTATTTAAATTTACATCATTATTATAATATTTAGGGTCAGACCCTACAGTATTGAGATTAAGAAAGCAAATATTCTATAAAATGTAAATACACTGAACTCATTTGGATATATTTAAGTGAGACTCTACAATATTATTTGACACAAATCATTTTTACTCCAAACATTTACTGGACTGATTTAAATATTAAAATCACTCCTTTCTAATCCTCTGCTGTACGTTCAAACCTGAGGCCTTAAATAGAAACACACAAGTATCTGTTTGAAGGAACTTCTGCAGAGTCCTGGTTCCAGAACATGATGATAGAATTATAGACAAACTTTAACAAAAGCTGCCTGAGAGTTTACAGGTTTTTATGTTGGATTTCTTCAGTAATTTAATGAGCGTTATCAGCAATAATCAAGTGTTCATTTGATGAACTTCATTTCCTAAAACATACAGAATTGGAGCTCATATCTTTGTCAGCTGTAAAGTTTCTGCTCCTTCAAAGTTCACAACACAATGAAGTAATTCCTAAAACACTCTCAATGCTGGAGAGCATTTGTGATGCTGAAGCAGTGATCAGTTTTTCTGTTTCTTCTCTGGAGATGCACAATGAGGGACGTCTGCAGAGACCGAGAAAGAGTCTCACCACATCCTGACATGAGGAAAAAGACTATTGAAGACTACAATGAGAAAAACTATCAGACAGCAGACGACTGCATTCAAGGTGAGCTCTGAACATTTGATCTGGAACAGGAATTCAATAACTGCAGCATGAGCTTCATTTCTGTCTGTAGCTGCTGAATTCATGGATGAATCATCTGGCACTAGAGAGGAAGACCATCAAACATCCACGTCAGCTGATGGAGGTCCAAGAGTCTCACCAAACAAACAACCTACAGAGTGAAGACCTCAAATTTGATTGGATGGCCTCCTATTCAGCCACGTGTGAACAAATGCCTCTAAGCTGATTTGTTTTCTAAAATAAATCTAGTTTGAGTCCTAATCTATGCCTGTGTGTTTGCTTCTTTACACCGCTGTTAACAGTTTAGGCTGTTAGATTGTTCCAGATAAGACAAGTACAAGATTCTTCAGAGCCGTTCTACCACGAGCCTGACAGGAAGAACTCCAACAGCTACTGAATGTTCCTGTGGTCCCTTCAAGGCTACAGGAGGAGCCCTACGAGGACGAGCCGGTCCACCTGATGGAGGCCAGTCGCTGTGGTTCAAAGCCAACACCGACTACGTGACTTCTACTGGACCACACGGAGGTCTTCAAACCGGACCAACAAGTTCAGCGACTCCCCGACTCGTGGGTCTGAGGATGCCGCCGAGCCTCGGTCCAGCCGGCCTCCTGTCTGTGGGTGTTTGAGTGCTGAGAGGTTTGTGGATGTATGTGAACATGTCTGTGTTGAAACAGCAGCTTTTGACTCACTAACGCCGGGAAAAACCAAGAGCTCCTTTATTTGTGACTTCCACTAAAAAAACTGAAGAAAATAAGTTTGCCAGGGTTTTGACTGATAACAGACTATTAAATAATGAAAATAATCATTTAAATATTCCTTTAAACAATCCTTTTAGGTCTACATTTCCTTTACACTGACTTCTTGGTATATGTACAAGTATTTTGGGTGGAATATACCATTAGGCCTGATGTTCAAGGGTTTTTCTGGGAATATACCATTAAACCAACCTTTTAGGTAAATGTTCCAGGATGTTTGGTAGAATATACCATCAGATCAACCTTTTAGGTCTACATTGGAAGATTTTAGAGTAGAATATTACTCCAAACCATCCTTTAGGTCTACATTTAAGGTGGAATACTCCTTTGCACCAAGATTTTTTTGTCTACATTTCAAGTATTTTAGGTGGAATATTCCTTTGAATGAACTTTTTAAGTTTATGTTCAAGGATGTTGAGTGGAATATACCATCAGACCAACCTCCAAGGTCTACAGTAGTGAATTTTAGGTGGAATATACCATTAAACTCACCTTTTAGGTCTACATTGGAGGGTTTTAGGTGGAATTTTCTTCCAAACCGTCTTTTAGTCTACATTTAAGGATGTTTAAAATGGTATTTTCTTCCAAACCAACTTCTCAGGTCTACATTTCAGGTGGAATATTCCTCCATACTAACTTTTTTGGTCTACATTGAAGGACTTTTTCTAAACCACCCTTTCGGGTCTATATTTGAGGTTTTATGTGGAATATTCCTTTTAACCAGCCCCTCAGGTCTCTTTGAGGATTTTGGATGGAAAACTCGTTAACCAACATTTTAGGTGCATGTCCAGGGATTTTTGGTGGAATGTTCCTTTAAGGTGGATGCGTGAGGACCTTGTAGGTGGAATACTTCCTGAAACCAACCTTTTAGGTCAACATTCAAAGATTTAAGGTGGAATATTCCTTTAAACCAACCTAAATTTCATGTTTTGATCATTATCAAGTGAGAAACCTCAATCCAGACTCCTCATAATGACGTTTGAGATTTATGCTGCTGTTATTTGTTTAGTCCAGACTAAATGACAGAAATCCACAACTGTAATTTTATTTCAGGACTCTGTTATTAAATGTCAAAACAATCTATGTGACTCTAAAAACAACAGCTTTATAAACTCTAAGATTAAACTCTCCACAAGGATCCAAAATAAGTTGGACTTCTACATGAGAGCTTTAATCTTCATCTACTTCCTGAAAAGTTTGGTCAATAAAAAAGAAAAAAACTAATATTTTCAGCTGAACTAAAGACAGACTTTGTGATTTTTCTGCTCACATGTTGTGTTGTTGTAAATTTACTCTTTCAAATAAATATCCTCCTAACCCTCTGGAAACCAGCATTTGTCCTGTTTTTGTGTTGCTCCTCGGCTACCCTAGACAGCCGGGTCGTAATGTTTTTTGAGCAACACACCATATTATGACGTTTTTACAATGATGGTTCTACTATGAAACCAGTTTGACATGTTCAGGTGTTCTTTGTGTGAAAACTCAGAGAGTTCAGGTATCAGAAGGTGGTTTCCAACTTTCTTTGTTAACTTTCTGCTTCAACTTTAAACTAAATTTACTTGACTAACCCAGCCCTCTGGACTTCCAGTAAGCTGTGTTCCTATTGGCTGTCCAGGTGGCTGCTTGGTGTTATCAGGAACACCTGAGCAGCTCAGTGTCTTCCTGCTTTATTTAGCTGCAGACAAACATTTCCTCTGCTTCTATTCACCACTGAACTGGGTTTGGCTCCATTGCTTTAGGTTGTTCTTTAGGCATTGGCTTGCAGCTTCCAGCAGTAAAATCGTCTTTAATGTGTTTCTTGGTGTGTTTTAGGGCTTTGTACTGGATAGTTGTCTTGGTAAATGTGGTTCTTTAGCCACAGTTAGCACATGGTGTTAATGTGTGCAGTGATTAGTGGATTTGGTGCAGGTGAGTTGTGTCTTTATCTTGGCTGTAGTGAGTCTTCAGAGGTTTTTGGTCAGACACATTCTGTGTTCTTGTTTGTGAAGCAACGTTGGTTGTCCAGAAGGTAAGAGTTCCTGTCCTGATTCTCTGTTCTCAGAGGTTCTCTGGTAGGCTGCAGGAGACTTTAGTGTTTGGGTTGTGCCTTAGTTTGGTTTTTGTATGGTTTCATTTGGATGACTATCTTGAGGCCCCTCCATGTGCTTTAGTGAGGTTTTCTGGAACAGTTCCACAAAGCAACCTGCAGCAGAAGAGACTTTGAGAGTTTTTAGGAGGTTTTGGAGACCAGACTTTAGAGCAGCAGAAACATTTGTCAGCAGTTTGAGCAGGAGAAGGTGAGCTTCAGAGTAGAAATGAGAAGGAAACCTTCTTGACCCGTGTGGTGAGGTCCTGTACCAAGAGTTTGAGCAGGTTGTGAAGAGTCTGTAGTTCTTTGGTCTGAAAGCACAAGAAGAGTCGACTCATTAAAGGAGAGAACAGGAGATATTGTTGGTTCTTCTGTCGCTCTGCAGTTTCCTTAGACTGAATATCAAGTTTATATTTTAAATGATTTCCCATGTGAGCCCAAGAAGACTTCAATAAACTCCCTCCATCCCCTGGACACAACATATTTTATTACCATGTTAAATATTTATTTTTTTAAAATGTTTTTGAGTTTTAATCATAGTTTTAGCATAGTTTTTTCTCTTTGCTTGTTTAGTTTTGTCATCTGTGTAAAAAGTGCTAAACAAATAAAGCTGAATTGATAAACTGAATAATTGACTAACTCATGATTGTGACAACAGAAGTATTTTCACTGTGATTTAAGGGTTTATTTCATTTTTAAGGTTGGGGTTTAAATCTTGACAGAAAAAGAAGATTAAAGAAATAAACTGCATCACAAAAAGCAATTAAAAGGGGAAAAAAATTAATACAATAAAATGTAAAAAAAAAAATTAAAAGTATTTTTTAAATGTTTAATAATCTAAAATATTTTCTCTGTAATTTCTAATAATGTTATTTTAAACATTTTGTTTAATTTCATTCATCATTTAATTGTATTTAATGTTTCGTTTTATTTAACTGACAAAATATTGAATTAGATAAACACGATACAAAACATGTAAGTATGAAATTACAGAGAAAATATTTTAGATAATTAAACATTTAAAAAATACTTTTTGAACAAGAATATTAAACATTTAAAAAAAAATACAAAACATTAAATTAGATTATTAAACCTTTAAAAAGACAAAACATTTAATTAAAAAATTCAATGTTTAATTAGAAAATTAAATCTTAAAGACAATAAAACTTCAAATAGGAATTAAACAGAAAATACAATGAATCATTTAAAAAGAAAAATAAACATTAAAAGGTGGTAAAACATTTAACAATGATTAAATCAAACAATTAAATATTGGGAAAGAAAAAAAATTTCAAACAAGCTGATAAAATATTTGAAACAACAAACATTAAAAAGACAAAGACATTAGAAAAGAATAAAAGGTGAGAAAAGAGCAAAACTAAACATTTAAGAAGAATCAAACTAAAGACATAACATTTGAAAAGACACCAGTTAAACTTTAGAAGATCAAATTAAACAGAAGAGAGAATAAAACGATCAAAAGGAGCAAAAACAGACAAAAGTCTTAAAGTGTTTTCTAGTCTGAAATGAAAACATCAAGTTGTTTCTTCAAACATTTCCTCTTTCTATGTTCTTGGTTTGATTGTGGACAGATTTACTAAGAACTCATTTCAGAAAACTGCTTTCCAGATAAAGGCTACTAGTAGTTGAAGGCATTTATCAAACTGTTACCTTCTGATCTCCACAAACTTTACTGTTCAGTGAAGAGAATCAAAGTTTGTTCAGGATTTCTAAAAAACCCACAGGCGAAGGTCTGACAAGAACTCAGATTGATGGTCTAAATGTGAAATCAAGACCCATGGTCACAAGTTTTAAGGCTTCTGTTAATCAGAAAGTTCAAACTAACAGAGAAGTACTGAGAAACTTTTAAGATTTCAGTCCTCAGACTGTCTGAAGGTTCAAACTAACAGAGAACTACTCAGGAACTTAGAGGATATCAGTCCTTGGGCTGTCTGAAAGTTAAATCTAACAGAGAACTACTGTGGGACTTAGAAAATTTCAGCCCTCAGACTGTCTGAAGGTTCAAACTAACAGAGAACTACTCAGGAACTTAGAAGATATCAGTCCTTGGACTGTCTGAAGGTTCAATCTAACAGAGAACTACTGTGGGACTTAGAAAATTTCAGCCCTCAGACTGTGTGAAAGCTCAGGTCCTGAGGACTCGTGAGGTGTGGAGGCTTTGGAAAGTCTTGGAACTGAGGGTTCCACCCTCCAGCTCAAAGGCTGAAGTCCAACCTCCTGAGAAAAACGGTCGAGTCGAGACTCGAGTTAAAAAAAAAC